>NC_060280.1:30478932-30563932 GCF_021613505.1 Equus quagga
CTTTATAAAGAAGTCATTTCCTAAGTTAATTTTTCATTAAAATATATGTTTTAAATACATTTTATATATATACATATTCTTGGTCCTCTGCCAGTTCTCTGATACAAAGCGATCAGCATTTGGGTATTGGGAAAGCCATTGATGGTGGAGTCAAGAGGATGGGTTTTACAGGGGAAAGGTGGGGTGGGGGGTGGGCACAAAGGGTGAAGTGGTGCACCTACAACATGACTGACAAACATTAATGTACAACTGAAATTTCACAAGATTGTAACCTATCAATAACTCAATAAAAAAAAGAAAAGTATGGGTTTTAGTCTGGCCTCACCACTGCCTCACTGAAGTATCATGGGCGAGTCATTTAACCTCTCTGACAAATGAGGAAGGACACCTGCTTTATGAAGATAGGGTGAGAGTTGAATGTTAAGAACAAGAGTGGGAATATTGTTAGCTCTTCAGATTGTGGAGTTGACTACGTCCCTCATATATTTTTCTTCTAGATCCAATCCCTCCAGTTACTTCAGCTCTCCCCATCAGACGTGGTTGCTCTCCCCCGTGCTACCCTGGGCACTCTCCTCTGCATATTTTCCAGTATGTCTCATGTCTTTCTTGAAGGAAGTTCCCAGAGTTGAACTCAGAATGCTTCATATTGTTTCTACCTTTTGGACACTACAATTACTACTAAGATTGATTATTACCAGTTTTTATTATCACACCTAGATATGCTGTTTCCTTTCTGTGGATCCAGAAGGCTTAAGCTGAGTTCTGAAGTTGAAAGTAACTTCTCTTTTTGTTTGTCTTCTAGCGACAGACACCACACCTCCAGTGCAATCCCAGTTCCAAAGAGGCAAAGCTCCACGTTTGGGGGTGCAGACGTAGGCTTCTCTGGGGGGATCCCTTCACCAGACAAAGGACACCGAAAACGGGCCAGCTCAGAGAATGAGAGACTCCAGTACAGAACCCCTCCTCCCAGTTACAAGTCAGCGGTAGCCCAGCCTGTGACCACCGTCCCCTCCGTGGGAGAATCCGAGAGAAAGACAGCGTCTCTGTCCTCCTCCCTGGATACCTCCTTGGACTTCTCCAAAGAAAACAAGAAACAGGGAGTAGACTTGGGGGACAGTTTAAATGGAAGCCATGAGAGTGTGAACACTAGCCAAGAGCAAGGAGAAGCCCTCTCTGGACATCCAGCCACAGTAAATGGCACCCTCCTGCCCAGCGAGCAGGCTGGCCCCTCCAGCGTCCAGCTTCCGGGTGAGTTCCGCCCAGTCTCCGAAGCTGAGCTCTGCTGTGCTGTGGAGCAGGCAGAAGAGATCATCGGGATGGAAGCCACGGGGCTCACCTCTGGTGACCAGCTTGAAGCCTTTAACTGCATCCCAGTGGACAGTGCCGTGGCCGTGGAGTGTGACGAACAGGTGCTGGGAGAATTCGAAGAGTTCTCGCGCAGGATCTACGCACTGAATGAAAACGTCTCCAGCTTCCGCCGGCCCCGCAGGAGCTCTGATAAGTGAAGCGAGCAGACGGGCTGCAGGACCAGGACGGGGTCACTGCCTAAAAGGAGGCTAAAGCTGCACTGGTTACCCTTTGTGATAATTATGACATGAAATGCGTATTAGTGGAGGATATTCCTCAGAAAGACAGACTTTGTGAACCGAGAAGGGACTCAGGATCCTTGTGTATCAGTGGGCCAGACAGAGTTAGGCTTTGCTTACGGGATTTGCTTTTCAGGCCTGACAGTTGTTCTAAGGCAAAAGTCACTCTCTAGCTTGAGTCACCTTATAGGTACTTGTCTGCTTTTTTATTTACACTTCTATGTTATCCTCAGAGGGAAGATGATAATATATAAATAATATAATAAACTCACCTTTAGTTTCTCATAAGCATTTGCCCTCACCATAGTTTATAAAACTTTGGGAAAAATGAATATTCAGAAAAAGATTTCCACCATTTACGGAAGGATCTTTAGCCAGCCATTAGGTTGGCGAACAAGAAGCACAATGGTGTCCTTACACCCAGGCCCATCTGCCCCTGCGCCCGCCCCCAGGCTCTGCAGTCAACCTGTAGACGCCACTGGTGCCCCAGCCTCACAGTGGGTGGCTGTGCATCCTGAAAACTGAGGACATAGATTCCCTGGGTCCTGGATGCAGCATCCGTGACCGCCCCTCCTCTACTCGGCCCTCCCCTTGATGCAGCCTCGGATTAGATGAAAAGCCTCCCCTCTGGTGGATCCCGGGGAGCCCTCAAGGACCCTAAGGTTACTGCAGTCAGATGGCTTCCCAGCCCGCTCTGGGGACCAAAGTTTTTCTGTGGGCGGATGCTGCAGTCAAAGACTAGGCATTGCACTCACCAAACAAAAATCCCTATGTAAATCCCATGTTAATTTATTAAATTGCTTTTGGAAAGGAAGGCGTTGTATATGATGAAATATATGTGGAGAGTCAGACTGTCAGTGCGCGAACTGGAAGGCAGTTGAGATAGTTGGATTAAAGACTAGCTGAGGCATAGAATGCTATTGGTATGTGTGCAATTGCATAAATAGTAAATTATGTTTTTGAAGTCCAATTGTCATTCCTGGAGCTCAGATTTTATTTGCTGTTGCTTTATACTTTATATACCCAAGGATATCGCCTCAGGGTTGCAAGCTCTTTAAGGAAAATTTATCCATATATCCATGTATTGTATAGAAGAATAAAAATTGAGTTTACTTCACTCGACCTGATTTTTTTTTTTCCAGCTTTGAAATTCCTCTTGAAGCTACATCTCTGTATGTCACATCATGACAGGACTAGCCTGGACAAAACCATGACTGTGTCTCAGCTAATGTCGTGGACGTCATTTGCGTTTACGTATTGTGTACAGCAACACAAACACCTTCCCAGGTGTAGCAGCTGCATGTGTCCTACATAACAACTTAACTCATAGGTTTCATAATCATTTTCATATTTTGGCCAAGCACTCCTGGGCTCAATTTTAATTTATAGCTACGTTGTGAAACGGAATAGTTCCTGTTGTTATTGTCCGTGTAAAAAGAGCTCACAGAATCATTGCATGACAGACCCAACCTGCAAACAATTAAAAGCTTTAACTTGATCTGAAGAAATCCATATACATGCCACAGAAAGAGGTGGGACTGCTCCAAAACTGGAGCACAAGCTGTCTGTAGAGTCGTGGCTTCTTTGCAGTGTTCTGTCATTCATTTTAGAGTCAAAGAGGGTGGAGACAGACACGGTCTTGGATGTACATCAGACTGGTGTGTGGGGTCCTCCAATGAAGTAACATCTACCCTCCAAAAAAAAAAAAAGGTTTTGAAGGACTGTGTTATAGTGAACGGTGAGTGGTGAGTCACATGCTTTGTGATTTCCCCAGGTAGGGAGTGGACTTTGAACCTCATGCCAAACTCACAGACAAGGTGCACTCAGCTGCAGGCCCTCCAGCCTGGCTCCTGGCACCACCCAGAGGGACCAGGGCCGGGGCACCCGTGCTTACAGTGTCCATCTGAGGTTTCACACCGCCGGATAGAGCCTGGAGCTCTGGGCTTCCATCTGTCAGTCTCCTTTGTGGACCCCCTGATTCTGGGCTTCACGGCTCTTCACCCCCACAGTGTGGAGCCCTGTCGTTGAATGTGATTAGATTGCTCAGAACTGATCAATAGTTACCTACACGTTTCCTTGGTCCACACTGTGTCCAATGATGTTAGTGGGTTTGTTTAGTTGGGGTTTTGTGTCTTCATTTGAGTCTGACGTCTGCATCTTCTGCCATGACCTGGCTGGAACCTACAGTATTGCCAGGAGTAACCTGTCCAGCATTTTCCAATGCTGCAGAATCGGTTTGCCTCTGTTTAAAGTGGCCACCGCCAAATATGGGATGAGTTGTTATTTCCTACTGATCTTTTTAATTAGTGTTGTAAATCACTAAAAAAAAATAAAATTTGGTTTGAGGGTATCAGTTGAAATGAAAACTCACTACTCCGTTTCCAAACTGCTAAGAGCCCTTTCAGTTTTCATGTAGCTGAGACGCTTATAGTAGCCGGCAAATAGTATCAAATGAATATTTGATTGTATTTTCTCTCTCCACTTCCCCTTACCCACTTTAGAAATTCCAGAGATTTTTTTTCCCCCTCAGAATATTAGTTTTGGAAGATTGTATCCAGCTATATTTTTTTTTAGCAATTCTAAGGGTGCCCATTTATCCTGACCTAACCGGTTATTTAAATAATTTTTTAAACCACCACCAATAATAAACGGCATGTGGAACTGCTCTGTTGGTCATTGGAAGAAAACTCAGCATCTGTATTTATAAAATAAAATTGATTAGTATTTATTTTGAGAGTAAAAGTGTACGTTATTTCCCTGCTCTGCTTGCGTCCTGTCTTCTTCATTGTTTTAAATTTTGTGTGGAAGCTGAGTGAACTGTGAAATCCTTGTTCTCAAACAGTCCGCCTCAAACAGTTCTCAAACATTCTGCTTTTACTGAGCTAGCGCACTCTCTCTCTTTCCCTCTCTCTGCCAGGGACTGAGCCAAGCAAAGTTAACACAGAATTAATAAGCCTCAACCTCTGCCACATTCTCTAGCGGGGGGAGGGGAGGGTTATGTATTAACACTCACTCACAGTTCAGTGTGGTAAGTGCTATGATGGAGAGATGCATCATGCTAGGGAAGGCGGAGAAGGCTCCTCTGACTCGACGATCTGGAAACGTTCATGGAAGTAATACAGATGAAAGATGCATGAGATTTCACTTCACAGACGGAGAGAACTGCATGGGCAAAGGTGCAGAGGCCAGGCAGGGCCTCAGGTGTGTTTGCAAAACAGCAAGGAGTTTGCTGTGCTTAGAGCCTGAATGGATGTGAAGAAAGATGGGAGAAGTTGAAGTGTGGACCAATGGGGAAGGACTTAAGGTGCCATGGGAAGAGAACGCCAAGTTGAGGCTGGACTGTAACGATGCTTGCTTGGGTCTGTTTAATCTTTGCATTTTTGTTTAGAAAAAGAAATCTGTGTCTGGAAAAGAGACGCATCCTTGTGTCCCTAATGTTTTCAGGGTAAATAGTGAATAATGAACTGGGTTTTTACCCTGTGGTACAAAGTGTGTGCAGCCAGCGTCTGTTCTTTAAAAGCTTAACTCAATGCCCCAATTCAGCTACTTTGAAGCTGTGACTCTGGTCAAGTCATTGAACTTTTAAGGACCCCGCTTTTTTTTTTTTTGAGGAAGATGAGCCCTGAGCTACCATCTGCTGCCAATCCTCCTCTTTTTGCTGAGGAAGACTGGCCCTGAGCTAACATCTGTGCTCAACTTTCTCTACTTTATATATGGGACGCCTACCACAGCGTGGCGTGCCAAGCAGTGCCATGTCCGCACCCAGGATCTGAACCAGTGAACCCCAGGCCGCCACAGCAGAACTTGCACGCTTAACCACTGTGCCACCAGGCCAGTCCCCAGGACCCCCATTTTTTTAATCTGTAAAAAAATTGGAGAGAATTCTGCCCTTGCCATCCTGTCTGGATGGGGCCCGCACCATCAGCATTGGCTCCCTTTTGTCCTGTGGGCGGCCGTGGCATAGTGACGGAGAGGCCCCCCAGAGACCTGTTATCACCCTTCCCTGTTCCAGTGCTCCGGCACAGCCGCCTCATCTCTGAATCTGGCTCATCTGTGAAATGAGGATAACATCCATCCACTCCCAGGATGGATCCAGTGTCAGAGAAATAAGTCTGTGGATCTTTACGTATTTTTAGGTAAAGATCACTCAGTGATCTTTACAAAGCATCGTGCAGGCAGGGAGGAGTTCGTCATTCAACAGGCTTTTCTTGCATCACGAGTGTCAGGCTTTGGTGGGACCACTGGAACACACACACTCGTTCTTTACACACCGAGGAGGTGTCAGGGCTGAAATGGTTCTTTTGAAAACCTAAGCTCTAAACAAATGTCAGGTGTTTGGAAGTGTTTTGGTGGGTGGCGTGGACGCAGTGTTGAGACATGGCCTGTAAGCCTAATTAGCTTAATTTCCATGTTTCTTAGCACCTGGCAGATGAGCTTCCTTAGGCCCCCTCATCCATAAATATTCTAACACAGCTCCTGGCTGCCTCACTGAAACGCTGAATTGGTGCCCAGAGCTCTTAATTTTGCTCGAAGTAGATAGAAGCTTTTTCTTTTTTTTCTTTCTCCTAGCACATCTAATTACAGTTTTGTAGGTAGACAGCTCAGCCTTGTGGATTTTAAATGAATAAAAAATAAATGTCTATAAAATAATCACACTTTTCAGAGGGCGGCAGTATCAGAAATCCATAAAAAGAACGGTCGTGAGTCTAGATAAAAAGGAAGGAGAGAGCCTGTTGGTGAAATAGCATGGGCCGGGCCAGCCCAGGCACAGAACCACAAGGGGCAGAGTGGCAGGCTCGGCTCCTTTGGGTTTTGTACAAAACACAATTCTAAGGAGCTTCCGTCAGTGTCCATTAAGTTAGAAGCAGCAAATTAGAAAGGAGGGGAGGGTGGGAATGGGCAGAAATGATGGATCTCCTGACTCTGAGAAGCATACAGAGCACCAGGAAGGAAGCAGTCTGGGCCTGTCAGCCCCACAGAGAGCCGGTCAGGGGCGTTTCAGATCCCAGCCTGCCGCTCACCGGTGCTGGACTTCTCCCACGTGCTCCTCCGAAAAGTGGAGTCAGCCCCTTGCTCAGGTCTCCCCTTGGGCCTGGACAGAGACTGCTTTTGTCCTAGGAGCAAATTTGTATTCCTTTTTCAAAAGCTGTCGGATTGCCTAGGGGCCCAGAGCGTGGCAGGCAACGAGAGGAGTCTCACCTGTCGCGCTGTACCTGTCGTGAAACGTAGGGCTAAGCCGTTTGATGACAGCCTGGGTTTTGTACAGAGCGTAACAGCTACCCCCCCCCCCCCCCCCCCATCTACTCAAGAGCCTTGACACAAGGGTTTGTAAAATACTTCACAGAAATTAATAAAAGAGCCAGCTTAAAAGATTCAGCTTGAATGTGACTTTTACTTTCCTAAGCATGGCCCTCGGTCATCAGAAAAAGGATCAATTAATTTCAGTTCAATCGGAAAACGCATAAAATATTTTAAGGTAGTATATTATTCAAAATGGTTGGAATAAGTTTTGATGCTTTGAGGAATAAACTTGTCCCCTCGAAAATTTACTTGAAAAACCTTCTTTTAAAAATTCTCTCACAGGGAACACCTTACTCCTTGAAGAAACCAGTGTCACTGTGTTTCCACAAATTCCTTGCTCTTTGGGTCGGGAACTCAGCCACACTTTGTTGCTGCGATGTGAGGAGACCCCGGAGCTACCTTACCGTACGGTGGTATGTGACGTTTCCTCATGCAACAGGGGTCTCTGGAGCTTGCTGACCTCGAGGCCAGGCCCTTTGCTCCAGAAGCCTGCCGGTCGCCTTGACGCCTCTGCCGCCCTCTCCCCCCCAGCCTTAGTGGTGCACAGTAGTTGCTCATGGAGTGGGTGGAGTGGGAGATTGAGGCAGAACAGAGATCCAAGGCTTCTGCTCCTCAAGCCTGGGTCTGTCTCCTGGTGCCCTGGGAGTCTTGCGAAGGCCCAGCATGCCCAGAGTCAGCATCAAAACTCATTCGTGACCTTTGGAGGCAGAACTGTCTGAGGATTAAAGGAGACTGTGGAGCTGGGTTTTGTAAACAGTAAGAAGAGGTGCACGTTTATCACAGATTCTCAGGAAACATCCCGAGTGGTGATGAGCCACCCCCAGCTGGGAAGCAGGGCGGGCGCTGAGCCTCTGCTGCCCGGCCCCGCACACATCTGCACTGGGGCGCCTGCTTTCTCTCCCTGGTGATGCAGGGACCACTCAAACATGGGCAGTGTTTTCCTGTCCCAACCCGATCCCTTATGTGATGCCGAGGATGGTACCATCACCACTTGACCAGGCAGCCCACAGGAGACCCCTGATGGAGGGTGACCTGCCCAAGATCATGCAAATCTCCAGGCCACATGAGGCCAGAGCAGGCCCTGACCTCTGCCCAGGGGCCTCTTCTGCACCCGAATCCTAGCAAGGCCCCACAGCTGGCTCCCTGCCCCACCCATCTGAACTCCCTGCCAGCTACCAGAGCTCCTCCCCATTCAGCAGCCCCTCACGAAGAAGGAGGAGCCAATCGGGAGGACGGGTCTGCCCAGAGAGTGGAAAACTTGGCTCCTCGTGAGCATTGCGTTATGGGACGTGGTGCAAATTTCCGCGTGGGGGGATGTACATTTGTAACTGTCAGGAATGCGATGTAACTGTCAAAAGTCTGTGAGGTCTGCCACGTAGACTGTGACTCAGACATGCAGGCAGAGGGAGCCGGAGGGGCGGGGAGGACTCACCTGAGCTGCATCTAACGGGTAGGTCAAGGGGGGATGGAGGCAGGGTACCAGCCAGGGTAAGAAGCAGAAGAGGACTTGCCAGGGACCTGGATTCATTCGTTCACTGAAGGACTGGTTGCTGACCGTCCTGCGTGCAGCAAGGAAGCGAGGAGACGGCGCCCAGTGAGAGCGGATGGTGAGGAAGTGGAGACAGCGAGTGTAGACAACCCTTGCAAGAAGTTTACCTGTAAAGAGATGGAGAAAGCTGGAAAGGAACTGAGTTAGAGGGAAGACTTGGTATAAATGGTAACGGGAAGGAGCCAGTCAGTAGCGGGGAGAAGACAAAGGTTCAGGAAGAAGACAGGGCAATGAAAGGAGCAAGGTCTCAGAGACAATGCCGGGGAGGGGGGGAGTGGGGGGGGGGGAGTCGGGGAGGGGAGACCCTGCGTCTGGTGAAGACGTCACCTGGCTAAGCCAAGGACAGGAGGATGGGCAGGAAAGACAGGACTAACAGGTGGGAGGCTGCCGGTTTTCCTGCCTAGCCTGGGGTGGGGGCCTGACTGGAGTGACCCTCCCAGGGGACAGCCCAGGGCAGAAGGGGCACTGTGAGCGTGGCTGGGACCTCCCCAGGCCTTCTGGGGGAGACTCCTGAGGTGTAGGGGAGAGGATTGGCTGACTGCCCAGGGGTCCCACGTGGCTGGGCTTGCCACCTGGATTGCAGTCACCTCCTCCCCTGCCTCCCTTCGGCCACCCTCTTGCTCTCCAGCCTGTTCACCCTGCAAACACAGTGCCCTGTCCTAAACACAGCTCCAATCCTGTAAGAACAGTTAAATAAAGGAGACTCAGACATTCACTCACCTTTGCTGTATATTTACACGCTCGTTAACCAAATAGGCAATGAGGGGCAGTTTCTCTTATAGAAATATTCCTAGTAAAGATTCAGAGGGACGATAAGATTAGACTGTCAGCACTTCGCAGCTTCTGATGAATTCACGCATCTAAGGCGGTGCTCATCAACGGCTGCTGATATCACAAGAAGAGAGAAAACCAGACATTTTATGCCTGATGGAAGAACACACTCCCATGAGGTATTCTTGGCAAAGGCTTGACCCTAAATGTGCTCAAACCTCTGTCTGTGATGTCCAGTACCATGCACATCAGCCTCATGGAGCTAGCAAGTAATTGAAAATTACAGTCCAAATTGAGCCGTGCAGTAAGTGTAAAATACACAATGAATTTCAGACACAGTACAAAAATAGAATGCAAATAATTCTATATTAGTATTCTTCATATGGATTGCGTGTTGAAATGATAATATTTTGGTTATATTGAATCAAGTAAAATATGTTATAATTAATTTCATCAGTTTCTTTTTACTTCTTAAAATGTGACTACTAGGAAATTTTAAATTGCACACCTGCCTTGTGATTGTGGCTCACTTTATATCACCATTGGCCGGCGCTGCCCTGCCTCTAACTGCCAGTTTACGGGAAATTCAGAGGACAGATGAGCGTGTTAACACCTGCAAGTGCCACCAGCAAAACCTAGACTGTGGGAAACTCCATAAGACGTCCAACATAGTTTCTCCAATAAATATATTGCGAGGAAAAATAGAGAGAAGGAAAAAAACTGTTAAAAAGAGACATATCAGGGGCTGGCCCCGTGGCTGAGTGGTTAGGTTCTCATGCTCCGCTTCGGCAGCCCAGGGTTTTGCTGGTTCGAATCCTGGGTGCAGACATGGCACCGCTCATCAGGCCATGCTGAGGCGGCGTCCCACATGCCATAACTAGAAGGACCCACAACTAGAATATGCAGCTGCGTACTGGGGGCTTTGGGGAGAAGAAGAAAAAATAAATAAAATCATGTTTTTAAAGAAAAGGCATATCAGTCAATCCCATTGTGGACCTCATTTGGTTCCCCTAAAATTAAACTAAAAAACAAAAATTAAGAGACAATCAAAATGTAAAGCCTGACTAAATGTCAGATTATATTAAAGACGTTAATTTTTTTAGGTGTAGTAATTTTAATTGTAAAAAATGGCATAATCGTTTTTTTAAAGTCTTTGTCTCTGAGAGATGCGTACTGAAATGAGTTAGAGTGCCTGGCGCTGGGCTCCACAGCCAAGGCGCTTCCATGGTTCTGGTCTCCAGGTCCTCACAGACGAAATGCTCAAGTCTGGGATGGGGGCGCAGTGCGCAGTGGGGTGCAGATGAAACAGGACTGGCCGTGGGTGATGGGTGATGGGCCATGGGGGCCCATCACTCACCCTGGAGCCTCCAGCCCACACCTTGTCCTCCAGCCGTGTGGATGCTTGTCACTCCCAGAATGCCCTACTCCTGTGTCCCTTGGGGCCTCTGCCCCCAGGGTGTCTGCCTGGACTGTCTTTTCTCCTAACCCACAGCAGACGTCTGTTTGTCCTATAACCTGTAAGCCAGAGTTCAGCCATCCTCCTCTCCCCTTTGAAGTCCTCCCTACCTCTTCCCCAGACTCCCCCCTTGTGCTCCTCCCACCACCTAGGTGTGCTTCCACCACAGCCCTTGCTGGTTTCCTCTGTCCTTCCCTGCCTGTCGCCTCCAGTAGGCGGTGAGCTCCCAGAGGGCAGGCACCCTGTTTGAAGGCACAGCAAGCACTCAGGAGAGTTTGCTAGATAGTGTCAGTGTGCTGAGTGCCCTCCTTACGGATGAAGCAGTTGAGGCCCAGAGAAGTCAGTGTCGCAGCCAAGTTCACACAGCAAGAAGGTGACAGAGCTAGGACTTGAAACCAGCACCTGGTGAGCCATTTCTCCACATTACATCAGCGCGGCCCCCCACTTCCCTTTGCTCCATCCATTTAGCATTGATTGGCGCCCCCTGTTGGTCTGGCCCTGGCTGAACGAACCATGGAACAGCACCGTGGAGAAACACCACTGGCAACCGGCCACCGTGGAAGTATGACAAGAAGGATCCGCTTTGCCAGGATCTCAGGCAAGCCTCCTTTGAGGAAGTGAAATTTAACGGATTTGAAGTCAGAGAGAGCCCATTCCAGGCCTGGGGAACAGCATACGCAAAGCCTTGGAGCAGAAAGCAGCTTAGCCCACGTGAAGGATTCAAAGGCGACCAGTGGGGCTGGAGCGCAGTGAGGGGCGCTCAGGCTGCATAGGTGGACAGTGACCAGGTTTCCTCAAACTGGGGCCCACAACATCACTGTCTCCCTATCCGGGGCTGTTTTCTTCCAGTCATATTTTGCAATGAGTATTGATTTTTTTTAACAGTGAAGGGACATCCTGACCCTCTGGCTGGCCCCCTTAGGACGCAGCTTCAGTGCTGACCCCTGCCTTTGTGTGGCCCACCCCACTGGCACGAGGAATGCTGTCACAGGTGATAGGCTTAATGTATAGTCACAGCCCCAACATGCAGACATGTAAATTCATCTCCCCAAAGCTGTCCCTAACCAAGCTTGTGAAGGCCTTTCTCAGTCGGTTGCCGAGAACTCTTGATCTTGCCGCTTCAAGGCAACTCAGTAGTTTCTGGTTAAAACTTATCCTCTTTGGGGTAAGTGCTCAGATTCCCAGATCCTCGCTGAGCCCACCCTTTGCCCTCTCTGGCCCCAGGTTTGAGGCTTCTGACAAGAGTCTCTGACCGGCCGGTGGTGCGGCTCGTTTGAGTGCCTGGCGCTGGCCTCTCCCACCAAGGCCCTTCTGTGGTTCTGGCCTCCAGGTCCTCACACTCATGTCATTCTCCCAGACCCAGACCCAGACCCTCTCAGCCCTGCTTGGTTCCTTTGGGGTCGGACTCGGGGCACCTGGCCCACTTCCTCTCGCTGCTCTGCGAGGCTGCCCTCTGACCTGCCAGTCTTTGACTTTGGGGTCTGGCATTGCCCCTTCCAATCACCACCCCCGCCATAGCTCTTCCAACTTTCACCTCCTGTTGTAGAGGTGGGAAAACGCTGGTGCATCATCGCCTGCCTGCCTTCTTCTCTCCTCTTCGTTTTATTTTTTTTTATGGTTGTCCACTCAAAGTTCTCCAGGCTCCAAGCTCTGCCTGGTCATAATCATAAAGCCTCTTCTTGCTCAACAAGGCCTGGCCTTGCAGTGGAAGCCTGAGTTTGGAGACACTGGACACTGCAGTTCCCTTTACTGTTTTGCATCACTGCGGTGGCAGCGGTAAAACGGCGGGGCAGGTGAAGGGGTCGAAGGACCAGGAAACACCCAGCTTCAGGCCTCACCGCTCTCACTGCCACTGAGCAGGGATGCGGGGCGCCAACTGGACAAACAGGGAAGCGTTCGTGCCGAGCGAGGCCCAAATGACGTCAGGGCCTGTGGCCCAAACAAAGGAATCCCAGGAGTTCAGAGGGAGAGAAATGGCGGGAGACGTGAGTCATCAGTGGTGTGGGCACGTTCGAGGCTGAAGAACCCACCACGTGGCAGGTAGTGCCAGAGTCACAGGGGGCAGGTGGTTTAGTCTCAGCAAAACTCCACCCATCACATGCACTTAATATTGCTAATAGGGATTTAACTGGCCTTGTCGTTTTGAGTGATTTTAATTGGTAACCTTGTTTTGGCTTTATGGTTGTAGGAGAGTTATAAACATGAGTCTGTATTTAGTTTTTTGTTTGTAAAATGTTCTTGAGAGTGAAAGTGGAAGGGTGGAACAGTCTATAGAGAACAATTTTTCCTTGCAGGCGTTCGCCGCGCCCCCAAACAAGACGGGATCCAGGAGGAGATGTAAACAGTCTTTACTTCAGGGTTGGACCATACCTGCCGCTCCCTGAAGTAGGAGAGGGGAGGCTGTAGGAGGGGCTGCATTCACCTTTCCCATCCTTGGCCTTTGTTCTAGAACCTTGAGTGCCCTCTGCAACCAGCCCCTCTCTGCTGGGCCCTCTCCCCTCCCTACGGTTTCTCTGGATGTCTTTAAATCCTGGGCTTTCCTCCCTCTGTGGGTTCCACTTTTTCTTCCCCTCAGCCTCTGGAGGGTCTGGGCAGAAGGAAGGGGTCTTTGGACCATGCTGACAGCCTGACCATTTGCAGTGCCCAGATGGAGCCCCTCCTGGCGTCGTTGTGCCAAGAGAGTGTCTGTCTCTTGCTTCACCTTGGCCACATTCCCAAATGCCCCCTCTGTTTTCTGGCTTCAGTGTGTGCCAGGCTCCGGGGAGGGAGGGAGAAGGGAAGTAGCCTGTGCTGGCACAGGCTTGTTCAGGCAATATCATAAATAAAGATGAGTCTTCAACCTTAGGGGATCTATAGGAATTTTTCACCTTAAAAGAGTCTACACATTACTTTTTGCGTGGTGTCTGAGGTCTTACCAGGAATTTTGTTTATTATCTTAAGTGCAGTGGGAAATATTTGAAGGGTCTTAAGCATGGAGAGTGACATGCTCTAATATGTGTTTTAAAAAGAATGCGCCACAACTAGAAGGACCCACAATGAAGAATGTACAACTATGTACTGGTGGGCTTTGGGGAGAAAAAGGGAAAAATAAAATCTTTAAAAAGAATGCAGTGGGGGAAACTTCCTGTAAAGGTGGCTACAGGAAGAGACTGCACGAACCTTCCTGCAATTGAAACTGAAATATAGATAAATTTAAAAAAAACAGACCAATTATTTAAAGGCCCTTGGAAGTGTCTCAAAACAGACAAAAGCCAGAGGAGAGTTTACTTTTGAAAAACTGCAACTGAAAGAGGTAAGAATTACGCTGGTGCTCCCAAACCCCTGTGGCGATGGCAGGTGGAAAACCACGGCCTCACTAGAGAGTAGAGTTTAGAGCTAGAAAAGCAACTGGAAATTTAAGGGGGAAATTCTGCAAGTGAGAGAATTTCAGAAGGCCTAAAACCCAGAATCTGAGCATAAACTCTGTTCAGATCTTTAGGCAAATGCTAGAAGGCATGGTGAAAAAATAGGCAGGGCCCAGAGAGGAAGCTGCCCTTGAAAGACAGCTGCACTAGACGGAGAAGATATATGAGTGGGCTGGTCGAAAAATGGAGTGAATTTCCCACGCTGTGTGCAGTGCATGTCGCAGAAGCTAAAGCCTTGCTGGCTTGCAGTGTCAGAGGATAGAGCCCAAGGCTGGCAGAGCAGCTGGAAATTTAGGGGAGGATCCACAGAAACAAGGGAACCACAGAAAAGTGAGCACCAAAATCTGAATATAACCTGCCCACATCCTTGCATGATGGTCAAGTTACAGAAGTGCGAGGAGACCCCGGGGAGCCACGCTGAAAAGAGCAGCAGCTGGAAGCTGGAGGAGCTGGGCAGAGATGTCTGAGCTGCGTGCTGTAGGGGGCACAGAGTCTGTAGTTTGCATCTGGGCAGATTAACTGCCCACCAGAACAAACACCAACAATCGTCAGAGGAGCACGACAGAACCCAGAACTACGACAATGTCTCGTTTCCAGACTGCAGAGAAACAGGCAAATGCGGCTCATCCTCAGGGGAAAAAAGGCAAACCAGCAACTGATTCTGAGTGGGCACAGACGTTGGATTTAGCAAACAAAGATTTCAAAGCAGCTTTTATATATACTACAAAAGGAAAATATGTTCAAAGATTTAAAGGAAAAAGTGGTCTTACTGAGCGAAGAGAAAGGGAATCTCAGCAGAGACATGGAAACTATGTATATATATTTTTAAAAACACTAGATGGACATTTCAAAGCTGAGAAGTACGATGATTGAAATGAAAACTTCACTGGCCAGGTTCATCAATAGATTGGAGATGGCGAAAAGAGAATCCCTGACCGTGAAGATAGATTAACAGAAATCACTTCATCTGAAGAGAGAATAAAGATAGAAGCAAAATGTACAGAGCCTTTGAGCGAGACCTGAGGGTAATACCAAGAGGTCCAATATATGCGTAATTGGAGTGCCAGAGGGGAGGGAGAGAGAGAGAGAAAAGCAAGAAGGGGTATTTGAATACATCCTGGCTAAAAACTTCCCAAATTTGGTGAAAAACTAACTTCAGGAGTGAAGACTCTCAATAAATCGCAAGCAGGAAAACACAGAGAAAACCCCTTCTAGGCACATAGCAGTCAAAGGAATGAAAGCCAGAGATAAAGAGAAAATCTTGAAAGCTGCCAGAAAAAAAAGACACCTTGCACATGGAGCAGCGATGCCATTTACAGCTGATTCCTCCTCAGGAACAATGGAGGCCAGAAGACATTGAATGACGCGCTCAAAGTGCTGAGAGAAAAACCCGTCACCAATAAGTCTATGGTTAGCAAACTGTCCTCCAAAAATGAAGGTGAAATAAGACATTTTAAGATAAATAAATAAGCAGATAATTTATCACCAGGAGATCTTCATGACAAGAAATGCTACAGGAAATCTCTCAGGCTGAAGGGAACTCAGATCTACAGCAAAGAAAGAAGAGAATAGGAGTTGATAAATATGTGGGTCAAGTAAAAGATTACAGATAAATTTGGGGGGTTGTAAAGTATATATATATGTAATAGACAACAATAGCATTAAGGACAGTGGGGGTGGGGGATAAATAGAAAGATATTATTGCAACACTCCTAAATTTTATTTCGACTCTGATAAAGATATGCATATATATACGTCACATACGTATGAATACAATATGTCGTCTCTAGAGCAACCGCTAAAAGTTATGCAAAGGGATATGGCTAGAAAGCCAATAAAAATGAAATAAAATGGAATGCTGAAAAATATTTGATTACACAAAAGAAAGCTGGAAAGGAGGAACTAAGGAACAAAACCCAGAGGAGACAAGCAGGAGATGTACAGCAAAGGGGCAGACTGAGATAAAACCATCTCAACATTACAGTAAATGCAGATGGAGAAGTATGTCACTCAAAAGGCAGGGTTGTCAGACTGGATGAAAAAGCAAGAGCAAATGCTGTTCTGCCTCAGAGAGACAGGCTTTAAATGAGGACACAACAGACCAAGAGTAAAAGGATGGAAGGAGACGCACCGTGCCAACGGTGAGCGCGAGCCTGCTGGCACGGCTGCATTAACATCAGACCAGGTAGACTTGAGAAGGAGGATGTTAGCGGAATAAAGAAGAACATTCCATGATGACAATAAAAAGCTCAATACACTGGGAGACATAGGAATTATAAAAGTATGTTTTAAATGGGTGCAGTGTATTGTATGCAATTAGACCTCAATGGGTGGACTTTTTTTAAAAAAACATAGTGGATGCAGCCGGGTAGAAGGCTGGAAGGGTAACTTAGGCAGGATGGGGCTATAACGCAAAGAAGAAGAAAGGCAGGTTTATGGGGAGAAATACTGATTTCATACTTACACGGTTTGAGAGGCCTGTCAGACTCACAAAGGTAGATGTTGGTAGCTACTAGAGGCACAGATAAGAGGTCCCTGGCATTCGCCGGGGAGACCTTATAGACGGGGAGGAGTGGGTTCGCTTAGAGGTGGGAGAAAGAGGAAGAAAGGAACCCTCCCGGGAGATTAGGAAGAGATGGCCAGAGAGAGAGGAGGACCCAGGAGTCCAGAGGAAAGGGTGTTTTAAGACAAAGGGTGTGGCCAGCAGCAAAAACGTTGCTGAGAAGTTGGTCCGGGCCTGGTGTGGTGAGGGGGCAGAGGGCAGGAGCCCCAAGGGCTGATGGGGACAATCCTGGGAGGAGCGCAGGCTGGGGTTGTGGCTCCCACTCTGCCCTTGGCTGGGCATCTCACCAGGCAGGCAGGCGGGCAGCTGGCAAACCTTTGCTGAGCCCAGCCTCAGGGCTTGGTCCTTGGGGCACAGCGAGGACCCGGCCCAGCCCCTGCCCCCCTCCAAGAGCTCCCGGCCTGGGCCATGTAGGTGGATAAATTGCTCTGCCCCGTGCGGGAGCTCCTGGTCTTGGAGGTGAGATAGGGAGCAGGAAAAACCTCAAAGAGAACAATGTTTGACCGGGGCCGTGAAGGATGAGTGGGAACGGGTTTTCCAGATGCCGAAAGAGAGGTTGAGTTTGTTCCACTTGATCCAAGGGGTGGACCCAAGACCTGAGGGTGAGTGGAGGTCACCAGCAGGCAAATGTCGCCTCTGCACAAGGTGTCTCGCAGCTGTGGCTGGCCGGGGTGCAAGGGTTTTCCTGGAGAGGAACCTCTGGAAGCGTGGAAGGGTGCCCGCAGAGGCTGAGCCCAGGAGGAGGACCTGTGAGGGTCTGACCACACAAGGACCCCGGCCCTGAGAGCCGGTCACTGGCACGCAGGCCTCCAGACACCTTCCCTCGCCAGCGGCACTCCCGGCCGTGCCATCAGACACGTGCGGTCCAGCTGCCGTGGCCTGGTGGGCCGGCCCTGGTGTCCACTCCTTCAGAACCCCTGCTCTGCCGCTCCAGCGCAGCCACCGGGTGCTGCCCGCCACCGTGCACCCCAGTGAGGGAGGCTAGAGGAGGTCTTCGGACGGCAAAGGGTATGGGATGAGGGAACCTGCAGGCAGAGGTTCCAAGAGGGCACACGGGGCCTGGGGTGCCTGGTTCTGGTCACCTGGCTTACCGCCAGAGACAGCATATCGTAGCGGTTACAAGGAGGCCCCTGAGGTGGCCCAGGGGCAGATGGACATCCGAGGGCCTGAAGTTTGTACAGGGTGGAGAGCCCTTGTGGAGAAACTAATTCTGCCCGACGTTTCTTCTGGGCCGGCCAGACTCCGTCGGGCGAGGGGAGTCAGCATACTAACCTGGGGTCCCACCACTCGGGAGGCATGAAAGGCACAACTTAGTACACAGATAGGTTTGCTGTTTGTAGACCGGCTACAGGTTTGCCAAAAATGCAGGACCTCTGATAGATTTATTTCATAGGACTGTCATCAGAAGAGAGAACAAATTAATGGTGCTTTTATAGCTAAGCCTGTCGCTGTCTTAAGTATCTCCCTGACGGGAAATAGCTTGCGTTTTGAGTATGCGTTGATGAGAACCAAAGCTTCCACAACTTTACACAATCCGATGATCAGCAGAATTTTCCAGACTGTCGACTGGCTCTATCTGTTTTAAACGGTGCTTCTCCAGCACTGCCCCTTGCTGCCAGCGCCAGGGTCTGAAAGACATGTCGGTGACGTAGTATGACCTGTGGCCTGGCACTCCAGCAGCACGGTGCTGGGGTCCCTATGCAGGAGACCGTGGGAGTATTCCTGGAAGCCATCCGCACCAGGAGGGCCAGCTAACAGAGCTCTATGTGCAGACACCACGACCATGTCCACAGCTACCCCCCTGAACTCAATGAACTCAATGCGTTTCAAATGAAACTCAAACTCGGTTTAACTTCGCCTCAGTCAGGGCCCAAAATCTCTCTAGCTGCTCCAGAGAAGGCAGTGCAGCGGACGTCAGACAGGAGAGACAGTGGTCTTAACTGGTTACAGGTAAAGCACTATCTTCTTGCAAATTTTACAAAAACATATAATCGTGTGAACACGTCGCTAGTCCCACCCCTTCACCCCGAGCCGCGGCCTTGAGAGGAACTCCGATGAGTGAGGGCCCCGGAGCTCCAGCTTCATCAGCTTCTCAGGAAATCCACTTCAGGTTTGATTTCCAGCTTAGTTCTGCCCTGTCTCTCCCTGCTCAACACCCTTCTGTGGCTCCCCATTGCCCTCATGGAATAGCTGGGCATTCTGGTCCTTGGTGGTCCACCCCTTGGGGCTTCATGAGCTCCCCTGGTTCCCCGAGGAGCTATGAGAGGTGGGCTTTGGGGGCAGAGCAAAGGTAGGGGGCCAACAGGTGAATGCTGAGGACAGCAGGGATGACAGGCCTTAGGGGGCAGTGACCCCCAGGGGCCCCTGTGAGGAGAGGCCTTTGTCCATCTCCGAGGAACCCTGGCACCCACCTGATGTGAGGGCACATGGGTCGGGGTGGTACCCACACTCCTGATGCCAGCATCTTCTCCTGCTGAGGCCAGTGGGGGTGACAGGGCAGGGCCCCATTCTCCTGTGAAATTCCTTTCTGGACCATAGGGTGGCGGTTGGGGGTGGGGAGTCGGGGGTGGGGTGGCGGGGAGGGCAGTGGAAAGGACCCAGACTTGAAACTCAAAGACCAGAGTCCAAGTGTCTCCTCTGTCTTTTCTTGACTATGTGATCTTGGACAAGTGACTTCCCAGCTCTGAATTTCAGTGTCCTCATCTGTAAGTCAGGAAATAGTTGTTTCATCTCAGGGCTGTTGTGAGGAGCAAAGGAAATAAGGTGCAGACACACAGTAGGGTCTCACTGCTTGCTGGCTGGCAGGGGACACTGAACTCACTTGCCCTCCGTGATCCTGACTCACTGCTGAACGTCCTCAGTGAGTTAAGCAATCGTGCTGACTTTATCGATTAGCTTCACAAACTCTTCTGAAGAGTAAATGTCACTTGGACCACTCCCAAAGCCCCACAAAGTGCCCAATTTCCGGCACCGGCTGACCCCCACCCCTCCGCTGTGGGGACATCCAGTGCAGGGAGAGTGCTGGTCCAGGCCTCAGTCTCCCTGACTGACCCTCGAGGGGCGAGCAGGCGGGGATGAGCCCGGAGCAGCCCCTCCCGTGGGCCTCTGGTTCCCATCATCGTTCTCTCGTGTTCTTCCAGACCAGCCTCCTCCAGACCCCTTTCAGCACCACTCCTGGTTCTTCTCCGGAGACGCCCTCCCTGCCCATCCCCCCTGCACACATCGAGGCCGCCTGCCCGGCCACCTGCCTGAGCCTCGTCAGGCTCCTCGGGTGGGAGTCTCAGGAGTGGCTGGTGTGGGGGACTTTGGCTCTAGGCCTGAGGGGGTGTGAGTGCTCATAGGCGGCTGACCCAGCTGGTGACACCCCGACCTGGTCTGCCCCTGCACCCCCTCCAAGTGGCCCCATGACTCTGGGCGGGTCCCTCCCTTGCTGGGCCTGTTTCCTGTGAGGTTAAATGGCGCTGTTGAGAAGTTCACAGGACAGGGCCCGGCCCTGCTCTCGGAGAAGGAGCCCTCTGACCAGTGCCCGTGAGTCCTCCCAGGGAAGGCGGCCCGTGGTCGGGCCCTCCCATGCGGGAGGACTGGCCCCAGGACCCACACGGAGGTTGTCCACCTCCCAGCCTTTACACAGGAATGTCCTCCCCACCCCTGTGTGGTCCTGGAAGTCCCCTAGTCCTTGGCTCACATTCCATCGGTATTTTGAGCAGCGTTTTACAATTCGTGAAGTACGTTCACATCTCTCCCTCCCTTCGAGTCTTGCAATGCTGCATCCTCAAGGTATGAGTCATCACCCCATTTTCTGGATGAAGAAACCAAGGCTCAGAGAAGGGTGGTGGGAGGGCCAAGGTTACCCGGGTGGTAGCGGCATTGTCTACCCCCGCAAAGCCAAAGCCCAGCCTCTCCCCAGTCCTCGTGGGGCCCGCCAGGGGACGTTTGTGTTGGGTCATGATGAGAGTGGAGATGGATCAACAGCCATTCTTCAAGGGGGCGTTTTCAGGCCCCCAGCAGAGGTGTGTTGAAGGTGGGTGGGGCTGCCATCTGGGGTCGCGAGGCCCACCCGTGCTGGAGGGTGTGGAACAGGCCTCCCTCTAGCTCCTGGCACGTGCTCGGGTTCCAGCACTGCCGCAGGCTTCAGGTGGGCACACCACAGGGCTTGGCAGGGGTTGGGCATAGAGCCTGAGCAAGGAAGGGCTTAAGCAGGAGAGAGCCCTGGGGCCCGGCCTCCGTGGCAGACATTCCCAGGGGCACTGACGATGCAGCAGCCCGGGCTCAGGGCAGTGGCGGTGCCCGTGTCACCCACAGCGAGCATACAGCAGCTCAAGCTCGATGGGGCCTGGCTAGGAGCCGGACACCTGAGTTCTAGTCCTGCCCGGGCCTTTAGTCCTGTGTTGACCCCCCAGGGACCTCGGTGTCTCATCTACTGAGCACAGTGACATTCCTGGCCCTGTTCATAGTTCCAGGCTCCTGGGAGCTCAGAGACAGGACGTGGGAGCCGTGGGGGGACTGCCAGGTACCGAGCTCTGGGCTCATCTTAGCTTGCTCATCTGGCCCAGGGGGCATCGGGCCCTCCCTGTCCTTGCTCGCAGGGCTGAGGGAGGAATGCAGAGGCCCTCTGTAAACTGGGAAGTGCGGGGCCCATGAGGGGTCACTGCCGAGCAGGGAAGAGGGACACCTTGCTCTGGGCGCTCTCTCCACTCGTGCTCAGATTGTAGGATTCATGGATCCTTACTGTTTCTTGTTCACTCACTCATACCCCCATCTATCCATCCAACAGCCAGTAACCCCTTCTCCAGGGGCTGCAGCAGGAGCCTGGAAGGCACCACCCAACACCAGCTTCGTGGCCCCCGCCACCATACAGGCCCTCCAAGCACATGGGTACCCTGAGAAATGACCTGGGGTTCCCCAGCTCCATTTTCCTAATGTGGCATCTGGGGTCCAGAGAGAGGCAGGAGGGAATCCTACAATGCTCTGGCCAGTTCCAGACCTCAGCCTCAGACTATTCCTCCCCTCTCCCCAGGCTGGTCTCTGCCCTGGCCCTGGGCGGGCCTGGGGGCTCTCAGGCTTGGAGTGAGTCCAGTGGGACAGGGGCCAGGCCACCTCCCAGGCTGGAAGCAACAGGCCCCTGCCCCATGGCTCAAGCTCAGGCCCAGGCGGGGTGCAGAGCATGGGGCGGTGGCGAAGGAGGGCCGCTCTCCAACACACGATATTATCTCTGGCCTCGGCTCAGCCCTCGGAGCAGGATGCGGCTTTCAACACCTCTCTCCCCTCGGACCGACTCCGGGCTTTTCGAGTTTCTCACGGCATGGATCATGGGGCTGGGCCTGGGCAGAGGAGGCCCCCAACCAAGGCCACCCCCCACCCCAGAGGCAGCCAGTCCTCGACTGTCACAGCCCCCGATGCAGGAGGGGGAAGGGCCAGGATGCACGAGGGGGAGGAGGCTGCAGCGATGGTCCCCCTGAACAGCTCCCCGCCCCTCCCCCTTCTGTTGTCCATAATCCAGGGCGCCTGTTTGAGGAATTCTCCGCCCGTGTGTTAGTGATTTATTTAGACTCGGCTCATTCTGCCCGCCCGGCATCCTGCCTGCCCAGTGGGTGACGGACCCCCTCCCCAGCCCCTGCCTCCTCACCTCGATCCCTGGGGCCCTGTTCATATCCAGCAAGGCAGGCCTGGCCCTGCTCCAGGCTGCTCCAGATGGCCGGGGCTCTGCTGGACATTGCAGTCTTTTAGGGGACCCCAGAATCTCACTTCTGGGAGCCCAGCCTACCCCCTAATATTCTGCAGACCCTCCTCCTCAACCCTGCTGGGCCCCTCCTTCCCAACTGGGGAGGTGACAAGTGACCTTTAAGAGCAAGAGGCAGGCTTCTGGGTCCCTCAACCCAATCTCCCCATTGCACAGAGGGACAGCTTGAGGCCAGGAGAGGGGAGGCTGGGAGGCAGGGGACCCCCAGAGTGGTATCTGACAAAAAGGCTTTTAGGATTGTTGAGGACCCCCCCTTGTCTAACCTTCACCCCAACTCTCCCACAAAGGGCCAACGTCCCCACTTTACACATGAAGATGTGACGCTGAGACTGGGAAAGTGACAGCAAATCCTGAGGCTGGAGCAGAGCACAAGCCGCGTCTGTCTCTCCCCGTCTGTCTCTCTGCCTCACTCGTGTTGGGCTCCCAGGCCTCTGTGTGACCAGGACCCTGTCCCCGCTGCAGGGCCCTCCTACCCAGTGCAAGCTGGCTGTGCGCAGAGACGCTCACGTGGCACTTCGGGGATGCAGGATGACGCTGTTGCCGAGCGCCCTGGGAAGAGAGCACGGCTCACGGCCACTGTGGGTGGCGCCCAGCCCTGGCCCCCAGCCCCCAGCACCTCCACCGTCCTGGTGAGTGTGAGGAGGGAGCTGGCCCGTCTCCACACAGCCTGCAGCCAGAGATTGACCTCTGCGCCCTGAGACCGGAACCCCAAAGTGGGGCAGGAAGAAGCCTGCAATTCCAGCTCTTCTCGGCAAGGTCCCTACCCCGTCTCCCTCCGAGCTGCCTCCTCAAGTCAGGCAGGGAGAGGAATGATTGTACAGATAAGAACGCTGAGGCCCAGAAGGTTGCAGAGACTGTCACTGGCTTGCACAGGACCCTGGGCAAGACACTCATCCTCTGTGGGCCAGTGTCTCCATCTTGCCCTGAGGGTGGGGAGCAGTTAGATGTCTCCTGGGCCCTCTCTTCCGGCAGCCACAGCCCACCTGACTTCCTTCTCCCGGTGCCCAGCGTGAGGCCAGAACCCGGCCCACCGGAGGTGCAGGTGATGGGCACGCGCAGCTGAGCACCTGCGGCGTGCCAGGTGCTGAATCAAGCCGTCTGCATACCTCTCTCACTCCAGCCTCAAAGGCACTTGTGAGGTCTGTGTGAATACCTCTGTGTGATAAAATGAGGCTCAGAGAGGTTAAATGACTTATCTAAGGCCACACAGCTTTATGGGACACCAGTGTCGCCTTCCCTGCCTGCTTGCTTGGAGGCCTCCCTGGCCGGGGTGTAAGGAGGGTCTGGACCAGGGCAATAGGCAGCCGCCTCTGTCCTCTGTGCGCAGAAATGGGGCTGGTGGAGGAGCAGATGGCAGCAGCTCATGGGGGACTGGGGTTTGGGTCTGTGGCCACCTAATGCTGGCTGGTTTGGGGGCTTCTCTGACTGGGTCTACAAGCTTCTCCCCTCCTCCCATGGAAAATCCTTCCTGGTTCTGAACTAGCAGAGCCCCCTCCCAGGATGGCTGCCCCCCTTTTCCCAGAGACAACAAGGCCCCCAGGCTCTCCATGCCAGGCATGAGGGGAGGGCAGCTGGGCCAGGAGAACCACTTGGCCACTGACCACTCTCTGCTCAGCCCTGGCCTCTGGAGGATTTGGCATGGCCCCAGGTGGGCAGCGCCCTCCCACCCTGGCTGCCGCTGTCTACTGGGAAGCTCGTAGCTGGGAAAAGGAGCCCGGGGAGGGGTCCCTGCTGAGCTGCCGCCCTGTCTGCAGCCTGGGAGTCTCCTCCCCACATGAGCCTGCAGAGGCAGCCGGAGCAGACCTGTCTGGGGAGCTTTGGGGCAGGCATGTCTGGGTTCGAGTCTTGTCAGGGACTGTCACAAGATCTGACTCTGGGCGTCACACAAGCTGACTCACATCCTAGCACTACCATTTACAAGCTGTGCGGCTGCGGGCAGATCACTTCACCTCTCTGAGCCTTGGTTTTGTCATCTGTGGAACAGGGGTGATAACAGGGCCAAACGCTTTGGAGTGTTCTGAGGATTGAAGGAGTTAATAACGCAAAGCTGTGAGGCCAGCTAACGGTACCTGGCAAGCAGGCAGCTGATGCTGGCTGTTACTATTGCTGAGATTAGTCCCTGACCCCTCTGGGCTGGGGTTCCTCTTCATAGGCTGGGATTCCTTATTTAGGCCTCATGGGATTGCTGGATGGGCGTCCCTAGCAAGGTCCCTGCGGGCAACCTTGTCCATATGTGTCAGCTCTCCCTTCCCTCCGTTCCCTACATCTAGGATATAAAGAGAGTAAGACCCCTGCTTACCCACCATCTAAAGCGCCAGAAGATGGCATGTGAAAGTGACAGAATGAAAAATGAGATCATAATAGGCCCAGAATCCAGGCATCTCTTTTCAGTTAAGATCCAGAGAGGGACAGTGACTTGCCCAAGGTCACACAGCACTTAAGGCTGGTTTGGGGTTGTGACATCTGTTCTTCTGACTCCAGTTCTTCCTCTGAGAGATCCTCAAGGACTGGGCAGAGAGAAGTGCTTAGAAATGCTTCTTGGATGAGGGTTGAATAGCCACAGGGTGGGATCATGGGGGCCTTGAAATCTGGATATGACCCAGCAGGCTGCAGGGTGCCCTAGGGGATTTGAGCATTTGGGGAAAGCCACCCGTCAACTGTGTAAGCAGAGCTGACTCTGGGAAATGGTGAAGGTGAGAGGGGCCCAAGGATCTGTCCTGTCAAGGGAGTGGCTGTGCTGGCCGGAAGCCGTGGGGCAGCTCTGGGTACCACGATGTCAAGGCTCTTCCTGGTCCATAACCTAAAGACCAGCCCAAACCCCAGGCTTGGCAGGGTCCTTCCTGCTGTGCCCATTAACACGCCCTTCCCAACCCCTCCCTGGGGAAGTAAGGGCTGGGTGTGGCTGCCGTCAGGGGCCGTCAGGGTCAGGGGACCCATGATCAGATGTCTCAAAGGCCAGGTAGAGGCCAGGTCTCCTGGCTGCAGGGCCTGCAGATGAAGTCAAGCAACACCCCTCACTAGGGACCCCAGGGCAGCTCCATCCGGCCTGACACCCAGCCCCCTCCCCTCAGGGGGCCCAGAACTGCATCCAACAGGCCATTAGGGGCCAATTACTTGCACAATGTTGACTTCCTCTGGCTGGGCTTGGGAAGGGCAGGAAGGTGGCGGGGACCCCAGGCACCTGTCTGCCATCCATCTGCAGGTCTGGGATGCAGAGGAGGCAGAACGGGGACTGCCTCCTTCTCCCTCCAACCATCCCTTGGCAGCGGCGTGGGCTGTGTCCTCAAATATTAATCTGTCAGACTAGGGGGACAACAAGGGAGTAAAAGTCCCAGACTGGAAACACAGGCACGTGCCTGTTATTTCAGGTGTGGAAGGGAAGGGGGCAGCCCGGCCTCTTGGAAGCTAGGCTGTGTGTCCCCCCGCCCGCCCCAGCCCCAGCCGGCAGCTCTGTGAGATGTGGCTCCTCTCCCCTCCAGGGCGGCTCAGGAGCCCGTCTGAGGCCTTGGGGCCGTGGGAGATGCCGGCAGCCTGGGCAGGCAGTGCAGGTGTCCCAGAGGGGTGAGGGGCGCCCCCAGAGAGGAGGGCACCTTGGGGGAGGCTGGGCTCCTGCTCATATTTTCCAAAAGCCTTTCAGACCCTCCCTGCCCGGGCTGGTGCTGGGATCCAGAGGAGGATCTGACCCAGCGCTCGCCCAGGAAGTGCCCCCAGCCTGGGGTCCAAGAGAGTTGGGGATGATCCCAGTGGGCCTGTCCCCAGTGGGATTCCTCTCAGGTCCCCAGAGCGAGACACCGGGCTTGTGAAGGGACCAAGCAACCAACTGAGGTGATGCCTGCTGAGCCCCCAACACACACACGTGCACACATGCACGTTTCTAAGGCCCCTCCAATCATAGACTGATCTCTTGGAGCTTCATCCACCTGAGGTAGGAGGCAGAGGAGGGGTCTCCTCCACACCCCCAGCTTTGCTGTGTGTGAGCGGGGGCCTGGCAGAGGAGGGCGGCCCTGTGAGAAGGGGGGCCAGGGAAGGGGCCGGGGCAGGGAAGGGCTCAAGTGCTATTTTTCTGGAGCCCCTGGGAGAGGAGGAGGGGGAGGCCAGAGTGGTCCAGGCGGGGACAGGGACCTCCAAAGACCCAAAGAGGGGACGGATGGCCAGGGCCCTGGGGAAATGGAGCCGCTCAGCACAGCCAGGGCCCAGGAGGTGGAGCTGCTCAGAGCATGCCCCCCCGCTGGCCACTGGCGGGCCCTCGTGCCCTGTGCCCTCCGTAGCTTTCCCTCCGCCCTCTTCATTCTCCTGCTCGGTTGGTCGGTGGATTTATTCACAGAGTGTTGTTGGGGGCCCAGAGGACCGTCTAGGATCTGTTAAACCTTGGTCTGAATCAACTGGAGCTTAGAATCAGAACTCGTAAGTCAGAACCTGAAGTTGGAACTCAGATGTGGAGCCCGAGGGAGGACCTTGAGCGTGGGCTGGGCTGGCAGCCACCAACCCCCACGATGCTTCTGAAACTTTTCAAATTCGTGCTCCGCTTCGGTAAACATACAATCTTGTGCCATCTTTTAATATTATTTCAAATTCAAAATGAATTCAATGCTGTGACTAAATGTCAGTGAGAGCCACAGGCCTGAGCTGTGCCTTCATGTGACGGGGCCCCCTGCCCTCTTGCCTGTAGAGAATCATTGCAGAAGGTCAGCAGTGAGGGGGAGAGCTCAGACCCACAGTACACAGGGTTCCCGTGTCCCTTCTCCTCATGGGGGAGGGACTGCAAGAGGCCAGCCCTGCAGGCCACACTGTCCTTGGACAGGTCAGCCTTTTAGACTCCATGGGCTGGTCAGTACCTCTTCAATGCAAACTCTCTTCTGTGGAAACCACTCACTCTAGCGTGAAATGGCAGCCAATGGAGACCCATCGTCACCCACGTCTTGGTATTTTGTATAGAATTTTTTTTTTTGGAGCAAGAAGGGCGACTTGCACGCCCAGAGAACTCCAAGGTTACAACCCTAGAGGCCAGGTAGAGATCCTCTCAAGGTCAGGAGCCTAAGGCTATGGTCTGAGTCCTCAAATATGGCAAGGAGGGAGAATCACCCAGGACCCTTGTTAAAATACAGCCTCCAAGACTCCACCCCACCCCGGTGAATCAGCATCCCTGTGTTAACCAGGTCCTGATACAAAGTAGTGTGTGTGTGTGTGTGTGTGTGTGCGCGCGCGCGCACGCGCTTGTGCACCATGCAGGGGTCTTTCAGCCCAAGCATCACCCCAACTAAGCGGGCCCCTGGGCTTTTGCAGGCTCCGCACACAGGACGCACACCCACAGCCATAGCGACGGCCAGCAGAGCTGAGAGAGGATGCTCACCGCGCAGCGCCCACAAACTCGCGGCTGGGAGCCGGGTTGGGCATTTCTTCATTTCTTTTATAAACCAAGAGGAACAACAAGGGAAGAGGTGGTGACCCCTCAGGACCCCTGAGAGGCTGGGGGCCAGTTCTGAGGAGGGGCAGGGCCACTGCCTCCCAGCACAGTTCTCGGGAGCTCCGGGAAGGTTTGTTGACTGTGTGAATGAGGGAAATGCAGGCTCCAGCTGGCAGCCTTGCTGCTCAGATGCAAGGGGAAGGCCCGAGCCGGCTCCCACCCACCGTGGCCAGAGTGGGAGGAGCATGACTGGGGGCCTGGCTGGGGGCCTCCCCTGCTCAGGTTCACCGTGAAGAGAGGAGGTGAGACCTCTGCCGGCCCTGGGATCCCCGTGGGAGCCCAGTTATTTACTGGAAACAGTGAGGGATGAATTCTTGGCGGCTTCGGTCCGTGCAAATCAGAGACGCGGCTGAGCTCAAGTCTGGTTTTGATCAATTCCAACGGAACAGACGGCTTGTTAAATCTCAGCTGAAGAGGCCTCCTTTCTGGAACGCCTCCTCTGCGCCCCCGTCCCCACCTCAGGGCTAGAAGGCCTCTTGGAGAGCAGAGTCCGACCCACCCATTTCACAGACGGGGAGCTGGAGGCCTGTAGCAACCTCTCCAGTCCCTGTGCCAGCTGTGGGTCTGGGAGGGCCGAGCCAGGTGAGGAGGGAACCGTGGTTCTGGAGCCCTCCAAGCTGAACAGATCAGGTCCAGAGACACTATCCTGGTGTTCAAGGGCCTCCTTCCCCCTCCCCAGCTTTCCTGCATCTCTCCCCGCTCCATCTGGTTGCTTCCACTAGGTTTCCCTGGATATACCCTCTCCTTTGTGGGTAAGGATGGCCAGCAGGAGGAGACACAGACAGAACAGGCCTCTGGGGTCGATGTCCTCATCTATCATGTGGGTTAACACGACGTGGGCATCCAGTTCAGTGATGGAGCAAAACCCGGCCCAATCTGGTGCCCGGTAGATGCTGTTTGCTGAAGCTGAATCCGCTCTGTTGCAGCCTTGTCCTCAGGCCCCTCCGGGCCCCACTCTCCTGAGGCCTGGGCCGCTAGCCCAGGGTCAGCAAAGGCAGTGGGCCTGCCCAGCTGTCGGCCTCGTCCTCCAAGCCCTTTGATCTGCTGCCATAGCCAGCGGCTGGAGCCTGGGCTGGAGGCCCCGGGCAGTGACGGATGTGCCGGCCTGGTGTCCTGCTGGGAGACACATGTCCACTCGTCAGGCCCTAGGGCCTCTGCCTGGCATTTGAAGCCCCCAGCCTAGGCCCCCCTGGCTCCCTTGCTCACGCCCAGCCCTTTTGTCACCTCAGCCCATCCATCTCCCCAACCACCTCCAATCTTCGCTCCCACATCCTCCTCCTCCTCCAAGCCACAGTCAGGTTCACAACCCCTGGTCTAGTTCACAGTGGCTGTCACATGTGGCCCCTCAGTTTATCCCCCGCAAAACCACCCATGACGCAGGTGCCGTGGTGACGGTCCCCATCTTACAGAGAGAGCCACAAGGCTTGGTGAGGCAAAGTCCTTGGCTGTCATTGATGAGCAGGAACTGGAGTCCCGATTTGTCATGGGCTGTGGGGCGTGGCTGAGAGGATTCTAGAGGCTCAGAAAGTCCTGGAATAAAGGGGACCGGAAGGAGCCTGGGGAAGGCGTTGCATTTAATCCAAACCTCAGAGGAATTCTCAGCTAACACTCAGAATCTTAGAACAGGGAAATGCCTTGCCTGGAAGGACTCTTGGTGGTCACTGAGCCCACCCGCCGAACTCCCCAGCAGCCTCCAGCCCCTGCTTGAGCACCCCCAGGGACGGGGATCTCCCTCTCTCAGTGTGTGGCAGCCTCCCCCTTGTGGGACAGCTCTGATTGGTGGATATCTTTCCTCCTCCAGGGCTGAGTGCCCTGCGCCTCCCTGTGGCCCTTTAGAGCCTGGGGACAGCGGCCAAGGCCCCCTGGTCATCTTCCTTCCAGACAGGGAGCACAGAGCAGGCGAGGGTGCGGGGCAGACCTCTGGGGCTGCAGTGGGGAGGGGAGAGGCCCCCCCCAGCCCACAAGGGCTGGGCAGGAAGTCCAGCCCCACCTGCCACCGATGTGCGGCCCCCCACTAAGTCCCCGCCCCTCTCTGAACCCTGTTTCCCCATCTGGAAATGAGAGAGGGCAGTGAGGGGCTGACAGGCTCCTGGCTCGGTCCGTGCGGCCACCGTGAGGGGCTGTGGGAACTGCAGGTGACCTTTGGCTGCCCTCATCTCCCTGGGGGTTGTTGCGCTGGCGGCTCCTGCCAAGCACTGATTAACAGCTGGGGTGCACCTGGCGGGCAGATGTCGGCTCCCCATTACCCCTGCTGGATCCCGCGTGCGCTTGCACACGATCGTGCATCTATGTGCTTGTGCACAGATACGTGTGCGTCTGTGTGTTGGATGTGTGTCTACACATATATATGAGGGTGCACTGAGCCGGGGGGCAAGCACCAAATGGGGGTCTGGGGATGGGGCTGGCTCTGCTGGGGCTGAGGGTGGGACCCTGGTGCGTCCCTGCCCAATCCGTGCCCAGGCCCCCAGGGCCTGAGCAGTATGCTTCAGAGCAGGGCCCGGCAGGCCTCCGGGGCTGGGGGTATTGCCCCAGTGCACCCCCTCTCCTGGCCTGGGGGTCAACCTGCAGAGAGCCAGTCCTCCACAGGGAGGCTGCCCATGGGAGGTGGAGTGTCTTAGGAGGATCCAAGAGGGAAGGCCACTCGCTGAGAGTGAAAGGAGCCAGGTGTCAGGGCTGGGCAGGGGGGCAGCCTGGTTCCGCCCTGGGCCGCTCCATCTCCTAGAGTCTGGTTCGGGTGCAGGCAGGGGGGCACTGGCTCCCCCAAGAGTTAGCACAGGTCTCAATGACCCTAGGAGGTCGGGGCTGAAATCTCCGTTTCACGGAGGAAGAAACCAGGAACCGGGGAATCCAGCCAAGGTCCCCCTAGTAGGGCTGGGGGGCAGAAGTCTGCCGGGGTGGGGTAGAGCAGGAGGGGCATGGGCAGGGCCCTGCTGCCCTGCAAACCAGCGTCCCACCCCCCTCCTCCGGGCTGGGCTTGAGGTTCCCCAACAGACTCAGGCTGGGAGGAGGTCAGGCCGGAGGAGGGGATCTGGGAACTATTTGATAATTAGGCAAGATGCCTTGACAAGCATCCTCTGTGGGGTCCATTAGGGGGCCCTGGGGAGGCCTGCAGCGGGGCTGGCCACCTGCCAACCCCCACCCTCACTGGTCCCCCATTGCCCTCCTGCCCACTTCCCACCGTCCCCAGTAGTCCCTTCTACTACTACCCCCCCAGACCCCTGCTGTCTCCTCCCTCTGGTCCCCCTCGCCCCGTGTACTAACAGCTCTGATTGAACAAGAAGGGGCCTTTGTGCCTCTTCAGCCTCAGTCGCCTTGGATGGACACCTCCACAGTCCTGTGAGGCCCACCCTCCCACCAACCAGAGAGGGCAGCACTTTGTCCACAGCTGCACAGTGAGGCCATGAGGAAGTAGAGCTGGGCTCAGGCAGCTCCCTCCGCTTCACCACTGCCGTGGGGCTCAGATCCCCACAAACTCAGGGTAGGCGGGGCTCCTAAAGATGGCAAGGACCCCTCCTTCCCAGCCTGACCCCATCTAACAGCCAGTTGTTGGACCACAGAGCCGGGCTCCCAGAGAGGTGAGGGGTGCTGGGGGCGCAGCCTGCTCTGCCCCTTGCTGAGGGAGGCCGGGGGCCTAGAGAAACTCGAGCTGCAGAGAAAAAGCTGGAGACCCACCATCGGGGCAGGAGAGGCTGTAAGGAACAGGCGAATGTTGGGGGTCAGCCTCTTATCACCCTCAACTCTGGAAGGGAAGAGGATTCAGAAGGGGGACAGACTTCAACCCTGCCCTCCTGGACCTCTAGAATCCCGGAAGGGCCTAGATGGGTCCGGGGACCCACTTTGGCCTCATCTTCCTGAGGATGGAAAAGAGCAGTGTGGGCAACTCCCATCCTCCTCTCCCAGCATCCAGGGAGGGCCCCTCTTCACGGTGCCGCACCCAGGGCTGGTGACAGTGCAGGGCCCTCGGTAGGGGGTGGACCTTGGGGCTACCACTTGAGCTGGAGCTATGGAATATTGATGACTGCCAACAGCGTGCCTGCCAAGTTCTTGACTGAACCTTCACGAGTGCGTGCTGATACAACCACGCTGTTCGTCCTGGCAGGGTTGGTAGCAAGTGTCCCGCCTGTGAGCTGAGGCTCAGCGAGGTCTAGAGACTTGCCCAGTAAATGACTTGGTAGGTGGCAGAGCCAGATGGTCAGCAGGTCCCTCTGACCCCTGAATCCATGATTTCCCACCTCCCTTGCCCCATGCTGCCTCCTACCAACGGGTGTGACCCGTGCCCAGTGACTGCCAACCTGGAAATGAGGTGTGGTGTGGGCAGGTGCCTGAGGACAAGCGAGGGGGTGGGGGGCTGGGTTCAGCCTGGGAATGATGGGCAGACTCTGAAGAAGCCCATGGAAGGAAGGGCGTGCCTGGCAGAGGGGTCAGCCTGGACAAAGGTGTGGTGGTTGCCGAGTCCGAGGCATGTGTAGACAGCAATGGGGTGCTGGGGGACAGGGGTGGGGAGGCGGGGCGGCAGGATAGGGCTGCCAGGCCCACTGCCAAGGCCTTGGGTGCAGGGCGCCTTGATCACACCATGTCCCAGCACCGCTCAGAGCCCCCAGAGGATGGGCGCTCCCTGAATCCCCAAGGTTTGTCAGACAAAGGGGCCTGGGAAGCCACGAGGCCTTCTCTAAAAAGGCCCCCATCCTGCTTTTGGTTGGTTCAAGCATTTGATGGTTCCTGTGCTGTGACTCCCCCTTGGGGGTGGGTGGGTGGAGGGCAGTCGGGATTGATGGGGGTCTTCCCTCTCTCTGCCTGCCTCTGCTCCTGCACCAGCTCCAAAACGATCCCAGACGCCCCCGGCACCCCTGGGGAGCTCTCAGTGGCCAGGCGGGGAGGGGGGCAACTTGGAGAGGAGGCCCCCAGCTGCGAGGTGGGGCCCTCCTCCCCTCCCAGAGCTCCGGCCCGCCCCGCCCTCCACACCCTGCAGGGGACACTGGGGTCTCACCCGGATCTTTGGGCAGCAGGGCTTGAGTGTTTCCAACCCTTCATCTGGTGGCCAGATCCTCCGGCCCCGTCGGGTCCTCCCCATTCTCCAGAACCCTCCTCCCAGCCCAGGGCAAGCATGACTCCCCTGGTGGTGTGGGCCCGGCATTCGGAGCCCTGGGCTGGGCGGCCAGCATCCGGAGCCAAGAACCACAATCTCGGCTGGAGGGCGGGGGCCTGGGAAGCGCTCACCCACGGAGGTGATGTGGAATCTGTCCGTACCCCCCTTGTCGGGGTGTCAGAGTGATTTATGGGCAGATGCTGAGAGGAGAGGCTGGGGAAAAATAAGCAGTCTTGGGGCACGCTCCTCCCCAGGCCTCTTCTCCTCACCAGCTGCCACCCTGCTGCAGACTCAGGAGAAAGGGCCTCACTGCTGTGTGACCTCGGGCAGGTCCCTTCTCTCTCTGGGCCTCTGCTGCCTTTGAAATGGGTCTGAAAATCAGCCTTAAGTCACAGGATTACCAGAAGGATCAGGTGAGAAGTGGGACGTCAAGCACAGGGCACATCATGGAGTGCCCTTGCTCCCAAGCCTGCAGTGGCTCCCGTGCTCTCTCAGCCCGACCCCCTCCTGTCTGACTTCATCTCCACTGCCGCCCCCTCGCTAACTCCACCGCCTGGAACCTCCCCACCATAAGCACACGGCTCACTCTGTAAGCTGTTCCTGGACAACTAAATAGAACAGACTCCTTCCCCACCAGCAACCGCCCTCCTCACTCTCGGACTCCCCACCCCCTCCAGGCTGTCCTACTAACCTTCTCCCCAATATTTGCCACCACCGGATAAAAACAAAAACCCAAGTTTTGTTTGTTTGTTTATGGTCATTCTCCCCAGCTAGAATGTCATTTCCACGCGGGCAGAGGTTTTGTCTCTGGCGTACTGCAGGGTCCCTAGACAGCACCTTCATTGAGGTAGGCATCGATGAATGTGGATGGGCAGGGAGGGGGAGGCGGGAGGGCAGGAGGACTTCAGAAAAGAGAAGCAAGTGGCACTGGCTTGGACCTGGAGCGAAGGTTTGGCACTTGCTAGATGGCAAAGGAAGGCACTCTAGTCTGGGGCACAACCAAACACCTGGGGACAGGTATGAACACGAAATATGGACATGGGAAAGTGGGGAGGCCAGGCGGCTGGGGAGGAGGTGAGGGCAGGCCAGAGGCACAGGCAGGCTAGGGAGGAGGTGAGGGCAGGCCAGAGGCACAGGCAGGCTGGGGAGGAGGTGAGGGCAGGCCAGAGGCACAAGCAGGCTGGGCTGGACAGTAGAGAGCCGCACATGGCAGGCAGGATTGAAAAATAAGCGTATTCCCCACATAATTTTTTTAAAGATTAAGGATAGTTTAAAAGAAGGGATGCAATGGAGGTTTTAACTAAAACCCCTTAGACAGAGTAGGAAGTAAATTTGGTCACCACGTAGTAACCTCTATAATGGCTGTGACTAGGATGGGGTTTAGCTCAGAACTTCCTGTTAACCACGGCAGTAAAGGAAGAAATGATGAGTGAAATGCTTTGCATTGTCTGACCTAAGAAAGCACACCAGTTCCGGGGAGCCTAAGCTCTGAGAGTGATTTATCCCAGGGTTGAGCTGAGAGAGGAGGGGAGGGAGCTGAGGGGGCCCGTGAGAGTCAGGCGGCCTCATCCACCCGGCACATGTTCCCCTCGGTGATGGGCCCTGTGTTATCACTCACATTTCAGCAATATTTGGGAAAACCTGGGCTCAGAGATGTGAAGTCACTGGCCGAGGTCACCCAGCTAATAAGGGGGGCTGCTGGGATGCAAACTCAGGACCATGTGACTTTGAAGGCTGAGGGGAGGGGTACAGGGTGGGCACTCGGGGCTGAGGGCGGGCAGGAGGGTGGGTGATGGACAGCCATCCGGAACCAGAAGGGCACCTATGTGGGAGGCTTCCAGGCGGAGGCTGTCCTGCTCCAGGGCAGCAGCAGCAGCTCCTATGGACCCCCAGCTGCAGATACGCTGAAGCCTCTAAACTGGGGGGAGGGGAGAAGGTTGGAAAAGGGGGAGCATGAGAAACACTCTTCTGGAACCAGGACCCCGGGGTGCCAACTTCTTCCCTGGAGGAGCCCGTTGAATGTGCCTGTTCTCTGCCAGGATGGAGGGTGTATGTAACAGATCTGGAGCACTCCCCCCCCTCCACAGCCCCCAGGGCTCCCACTGCCCTCAGCTCCAGCCTGGCGTTTGACTGGGACCGCACAGCACAGCACATTCAGACCTGAGTGCAAATCCTGGCCTCCACCTCCTCGCTGTGTGACCCTGGGCAAGTTCCTATATCTCTGTGGGATGCTTCGGCTCCTCCATCTGGAAAACAGGGATGCCGACAGTGTCTGCTTAAATAAGACGGCATATGTGAAGGGTCTAGCACGTGCCTGGCACAGGGCAAGTGCACCAAAGGCATTGACGGGGGTTACTTTTTTTTTTTTTATTAATGTTATGATAGATTACAACCTTGTGAGATTTCAGTTGTTCATTATTGTTAGTCATGTTGTGGGTACACCACTTCTGACGGGGGTTACTTTTAACTACAGTGCATTCCTCCTCAACCCACCGTCCCCATCCCCAGCAGGGTGGCATCATGGCTGGCCGCCGCTGACCTCCCAGGTCTTCCCCTCCTGCTCCTCTCCTGTCGGACTGGACCACTGTGTGTTTGGAGCTGAGCCATTCACTGTCCAGAGCTTCCCTAAAGGCCTCTCTGGGCAGGTCCTGGGTCGAGTTTTGTGGACACAGATGACCCAGACCCCCGCCCAGTCTGTGTTCAGTCTCCTGAGACAGAAAAGCCCAGGGGCTGTCAGGGTCTGGGGGAGGCCCTGACCCAGTCCGGGGATCCAGGATGGTTTTTGGGGGGAGGTGAGACTTCGGTCAACTTTTAAAGAACGTCTGTCCATCCATCCATCCATCTGTCCAACCATCCCTCCATCCCTGGGTACATTTTTCCGTGTGTCAGTTTATTCATCCACCCCCTCCCCATTCGTCTGTTTATGCACGCGTTATTAATCTGACAGCTCAGCCACGCACACCTGAAGCGATCCGGAGAAACTAAGCACGGACTCTCCAGCCCGCAGTTTATCTTTGAGACCAGAAAGGATGACAGAAGTCACGTGGTCCAGCTCTCTCACTCAAGAAGTGACCACTGAGGCCACAGGGGAGGTGTGCCCCTCCGGGAGTCTCCGCTCCCTGTCCCTAGCTTGGCCCCTCCCATTGGGAACTGTGTGGGTGCCCACAGAGTAGGTGAGCAGTTGGAGGAGAGTTGGACCCTATGGGGAGTAGGCAGGGGGTCTGGCCTGGCTGTTTATGAGAGCAGGGTCAGCTGGGAGAGGTCGGGTGGCCCTGGTTACACGAGGAGGGGTCTGTAATTCTCCCGGGGAAGCAGCTGCGAGGCAGAATCCCAGGCAGGAAGCCTCGGGCTGGGTGGAGGGGGCTCCCAGCCCCTCAGATCCACCCAGGAGGCAGAACCTCTTCGTAGACAGAGCAGGAAGAATCGACAGGATCTCCAGGAATACCAGGAGGAGACAGGGGCCCCACAACCAGGAGGGCATCCTGTGTCTCCAGCACCCTGCACAGAGCAGATGGAAGGAAAGATGTGTGGGGGAGAAGGCTGGCCTTTGCTGGGTTCCTGCGGTGTGCAGCCGTGTGGGGTGAGCCTGGTCACGGCCGTGTGAAAGCAGAGGAAACAGAGAGGTTGAGGAACTTGGCCGATGCCGAGGAGTCCTGGCAGATCTGCTGGCCCCAGGGAGCTCAGAGATGAAGTGGGGAGCTGTCTTCCCAGCTTGGGGAGGGGACAGCTCACCTCCTCCTGGCCTTCCCAGTGAGGGGTGACTCGAACCTCAGGGGGTGCAGCTGGAGCCTCTTTCCCCAGCCTCCCTTCCATTCCATAAAGTGGTCTCTGGGAGGGGTGGGTAGGTGACACCCTGGCTGTGCAGGACCTGGGCAAGTGCAGGGGTCATCCTTCCTGGGGATGTGGGGGCAGCAAGTGGGCAGAACTGGAGCCCTGAAACCTTGACCCAGGGGCCACTGAAATCCCCAAGGGGCTGCCTCTGCCCCACTCGCCCCACCCCCCCACAGGGAGACAGCAGCCCACGGGGCAGGGATTGCTCAGGGCCCGCGGTGAGGCAGGGGTGGTGGGAGCACCGAGGGCATGGTCCCCAGAGAGGGTCTAAGCCGGCCAGAGTCAGTTAGAAGACGCAGCCCCTGACCCCTGCAGCCAAAATTCCGTGTTCTTTTCATCTCCTTGCTTACCGGGGCCTCCCCGGCCAGCTCTCGTGGGAATATTGGAACAGACCAGTTGGGGAGGCGGATGTCAGCACAAGCAGGACCACACAGGGTGACTAGTGCTGTCCCACAGGAAGCCCTGGGCCTGTGGATACCAAACTGGGGCCCTGTCTGCCTGGAGTGGCCGGGGAGGACTTCCCAGAGACAGAGGGGGTTGCAGGATCCCAGGAGCTTCCGGGCTCCCTAGGGACCTGCAGGAGAGATGATGTGAGCACCAGCCTGGAGATTTGCAAGGAGATGGCACGTGTGAGAGGCGTGGGGCTCAGGAAGGTAGTGGGGAAGGAGCGGAGTGTGTGTGTTGGGCCGTAGGTGTTGAGAGGAGCAGGCTGGGAGAGGGGCTGGAGACAGGGGCTGGAGGCCAGATCAGAGGGGCCGGGCTGAGGAACTAGGATTTATCCTGCAGGTAAGGGGGAGCCACAGAGGGTGTCAAACAGGAGAAGGAAGAGGTAGGATGTGTGTGCTAGAGCAGCAGTTCTCAATCTCTAGCACTGGAACCACCCAGAGGTTAAACACTCACTGCTAGGCCCCACCGCAGAGGGTCTGATTCTCCAGAGCTGGGGCGGGGCCTGAGAATCTGCATTTCTAACACACGGGCTGGGGTGTGATGGGAACTGAGGGGCTCAGGACTGGGGGACGCTGAAGGGAGGGTAAGTCTGAGGCTCCCTGAGGACCCACTGGAATCCAGATCTGGGTGTCACACTGCAGCCAGGCTTGAGGCCAGGGGCAGGCGGGCTGTAGAGGAAAGAGGAGGAGGAGGGGGCACAGTGGGCTCCGCCACAGCCTGGGGCGCCTCCCTCACAGGCCCAGCTGGTCTGAGCCCAGCCCTGCAGCGATGGCTCCCCAGGCCCGGGACCAGGACTCTGCAGTCAGACCGGACCTGAGTCCAGCGCCTCCCGCTCTCTGTGACCCCGGGCAAGTGACACCCTCCCAGCCCGGGAGGGGCGGGACTCTGTGAAATGGCAATAGCAGTACCCACCTTACAGAGTTAGGAGGTAGTGGGATGTGACAGCTCTGTGTTAACTGTGTGACCCTGTGTGTACATGAGTTGCTGACATGATTATGATTATGATTATAATTATTATTACTGCTATGACTTCAGGGAAGTGGGGTCAGCAGGAAGACCCAGAGGAATAATGGATGGTGGCATCTCAGGCACCATAACAGGCTTGTGTAAAAACATCTTTGTGACGGGGCCCCAGGACACGGTGGGGGCGGGGCTCGTGGCCTTCTGTGGTGTGGCTCCTGGCACGTGGCCTGGGGAAGGGCCACCGGGCCGGGATCTGAGCCCTACTCCCTTCCGCACAGACTAAATATTTGGGCTTCTCCTTCCCCTGTCTGGCAGGACCCAGGACCCCTCTGGTGTGGCTTCTGGGGCTATGGGAGAGGGGGGACCCTGCCTCGGGGGCAGGGCAGGAGGGTGGCTGAGACGGATCGCAGCAGGTCCTGCTCAGCCCAGGCCCCAGCGCCCGCCAGCCGCTCGAAGGCCAGAGCATGGCCGGGGAATCTGTTCCTGCCACAGTGGGACCTGGCACAGCCCTGCCCCTCTGGGCCTCAGTTTCCCCACCTATAGAGTGGGGCAGGGGCAGGAGGGTTGGACAGGCTGAGTTCTGAGGTCCCTTCCAGCTCTCTAGTGACCACGGCCCCTCTGAACCTCCCCCATGGGGCACCTGCCCCAGAGTTGGCCCTCAGCAAACAGCAGGGAAGGACCTGCAAAGGGGACAATCGCTCCTGAGCAGGGAGGTGGGAGGACCCGGTGACGGCACAGAGGGAGGTCCCTTACCAAGGACAGAAGGCCTCGGAGGGACTCTCTTTACCAGGGTGGCGTTTTTGGGGGGAAGGGTCAGGCTTACAAGACAGCATCTGCTAATGCCGCTTGTATTCTCCTGCCTCCCCACACAATGAAGAGCACGCGCTCTGTCGCAGCACTGTGGCAGGGCCCAGCAGGAGGCCGGCCTCGGTTTCCCCGGACTGGGGAGCCGTGGACACGGCTAAGGGGATCAGCTTTGAGCTGGGGGTGAGTCTGAAGAGCCCGGTGAAGTCCCCACAGCCTGATCTTCACGGCGAATATCTACAAGGCCTCCACTCGGCCCCCCACTGTCCCTGGCCCTTGACCTCACCCACCTTCTCTCAACATCCCCCAGAGAGGGGCTTTTTCTTAAACCACAAGGACCCTGACAGCATGACTCCCGAAGGAAGAGACCCTGCCCCTGCCGTCTCGGTGCCATGTTGTCCGCTCTGCCTGGGCGTCCTCCAGTCCACTGGGCGTTGCTCCTCATTCTTCCCGATCCAGCTGCAGGGCCAAGGGGCCTCCTCTGGGAAGACCGCCCTGACTCCCTCCCCAGCCCCTGGACCCAGGCTCCTAGCCCACTTTGCTCCCCCATGTCTGGGGACTCAGAGGCCTGGAGCCATGTTGGTCTCAGCTCTGATTCCCCAGTGCCAGGCAGAGCCTGGCTCCCCACAGTCCTCAGTGGAGGTTTGTTGACTGACCGAGTGACTCGATTCTGATTTAATAACAATGACCACTGGTAAATAACTTGCTATCTGCCAAGTGCTTGAGGTCCATTATCTAGTTTGAGCCTCACAACAATCCAAAGAGGTGCGTGTTTCTGCTGATGCCACTTTACAGTTGATGAGCAAACCGAGAGTCAAAAAGCTTAAGTTGGGGCCGGCCCCGTGGCCGAGTGGTTAAGATCATGCGCTCTGCTTCGGTGGCCCAGGGTTTTGCAGGTTCCGATCCTAGGCGCAGACCTGGCACCACTCATCAAGCCATGCTGAGGCAGCATCCCACATGCCACAACTAGAAGGGGACAACTAAAAATATACAACTAACAAAGCCAGGGGGCTTTGGGGAGAAAAAGGAAAAATAAAATCTTTAAAAAAAAAAAAAAGCTTAAGTAGCTTATTCCGGGTCACGCAGCCCGGGAGGGCAGAGCCAGGAGGCCGTCAGACCTGGCCGACAGCAACGCTGTGCTCTAGCCACCACAGTGCTCCTGGCCCCTCCCATGGCAGAGTCCTCCCCCAGTGGTGCTCCCTCACTCCCGACAGGCGTGTGGTCCCAGAGCCCGGCCTGGCTCTCCTGTGTCCCCAGCATGCTGCCCAGGTGGGGCATGGAGCCCTGAGAGCGCAGGAGAAGCTGTGTTTGCCCCATTTTAGAGCTGAGCACATGGAGTCTTGGGAGCTGAAAGTTGTCCAGGATGTCTCAGCTCCAAGAGACAGTGGCAGGAACAAAACGCTGTCCCTGTGACTCGAACAGGCCAGGCCCCTACCTGCTGCATGAAGCAGCCCCAGCATAGTTGTGTGTTTAAGGTGTGTTCTGGGGAGAGACAGGGAGGGTGGCGGGTGTCTCTGGCATGTGGGAGTGGATGTGTGTTGGGGCGGGAGGTGAGCTGTGTGCATGCAGGAGGTGGCAGTGTCTGTTTCCTTTGCTCCAGAAACGGATTTTAGACCCCGACCAGGAATGATGAGGGCAGTCATCCTTGCCCCATTCCTGAGGATCCAGGTCCCCATCACTGGGGGTGACAGTGGGTTGGTCTCTTTTGCAGGGAGAGGAGCCCTCGGGGGCAGCAACGGTCAGGAGGGGAACAGCCCCTTGAACTGATTCGCAAGGGGCAGGGGTCTGCTGGTGGTCATGTGGAGAACAACAGGTAAGCCCATCACAGACCCTCAGGGGAACCATCTGGATCAGGGGCCTGTCCCCAGGAGGTGGCCTCCGATCTGTTGCTGCCCAGGCTGCCCGTCCTTTCTCCCAGGGATGTCCAGGGAAGTACTATGTAGACCAGAGTCTGCAGTGGAAGCTTGCTGCCTCCCTGGGGTCAGATGTGTCTGGAAGGGGGGACAGCTCTTGCGGGAGGAGAAATGGTGGGAGGGAAGGACGATGTAAACACTGAAAAACCCAGGCTCCCACGTCAGGGGGAGGAAAGCAACGCATACGGTTTCTGATTCTTCAGATTCTGGACATGCTGGCCGCTCACTGTCCTCCAGTGCTGGAGTCCTGGGCTCTGCAGGTCAGGAGCTGACAAAAGCTGGATCCAAATCTGGAAGGTGCCTTCAAGGGCGTGACACCTAACTGGCTGCTATCCCTGCACCTCCCATGACAGCCTCATGCTCCGCCGCCCCCGCGAGGAATTTTATGGATGCAAAGAAGGTGGAGACATGAAATAAACACTTGGGTTTTAACTACAGCCATGCCCCCGTCTAGGAGCTACGGGGCCTGGGCCTCTGGCAGGTTCTGTCCCCACCTGCCAGCCTGTGGCCAGGGCTGGTCCTCCTGCCCCCTGGATGGGGGTGTCTGGGATGGTTGTGTGACGGGTCACCTGCCCCCACCCGCTCCACCCTGCCCCAGCCCTTCAGCCCCTCTGGAGCCCAGCAGGTGAGGCAGAGGGACCCAGGGGCCCGTAAGGAGAATGTGTTCAGCAGCCATAGCCTGGGGAGCCGAGCGGATATTGATTTGCTCTATGGGAGCAAAGGGACCATTAAATGTGGGCTGTTAAATCGCTCTCCTGACGCCAGCCATCTCGGCAGGTGGGTGGGTGCCTAGCGGTTAGGCGGTGGTTGGACCAGCCAGTGGCTAGTGCCCACCTGGGGGTGACCTTAGGCAACCTGGTTCTGATGTACTAGCCCAGGGCCTGAGGCAGCCTGGCTTGGACCTGTGCTGCCCTGGTGCCCACAGGCCCCTGAACTCCAGCCACACCCGACTTCTTGTCATCCTCCAAGCAAACCCTGCCTCCGTGCCTTTGCTCATGTCGACCCCCTCCTTCACCTCCTTCTCCATCTCTTGAAATCCTCCTCAGCTTTCCAGACCCAGTGCAAATGGCTCAGGGTCAACTATCCACTCAGCCAGAGGCCACCTCCGTCCCTGGGATGCCCATCACAGACTTGGAGCCTGGCAGTCTGAGGCTTGAATGCCCGCTCTGCCATGTGTGGCCCTTAACCTTGGGCCAGTTGCTTCTCTCACTGGGCCTCAGTTTCCTCAAGAATAAAATGGATACTGGGCCCTACCCCTCAAAACAGTTGTGAGAATTAAATGAGGCACATGCTGCAGAGGCCCAGAGCAGGCCAGTGGCTGCTTGGAATCACACAGCAAGAGGATAGAAAAGATGCTGGGTTTCCTGCCCCCCAGCCTCAGCCTCCTCCCACCCCACGTAGCCTCTCTTGGGTCTGGGGTCCTGGGCTGCGGCCTGCGTCCTGCTGGAGGCCTGGTCTGTATAACCCAGCAGCTGGTCTCCACGGCCTGAGGAACAACAGACCATGAGCCTGCTCCGGCCCCCCTGGGCTCGGGCCCCCCTTAGTTGTCCTTCTGGCCTGACCTGGCCTCCTTCCCCAGGGGGCCTTATCTGTCCGTTCCCTCCTTTCCCACCAAACTAATCTCTCCCTCTTCTCGAGAGTTCCTGTTTCCTCTTGCCGCCTCCGTGTCTCTCCCCAGGCCTGTCTCTCCCAGGTCTCCAGCCGGCCTCCCACGCTTGGTTCAGAAGCCTCCTCAATGTGCTATGCTCTTATCCCTGGGGAGTTTCCACGTCTCCAGGGCTTTCTGGGGGTCACAGAGCCCAGTCCGGGATGGCCGCCCCCTTAGGAGGGAGGAGGTGGAGGCCGGCTGGGGTCGGGATCCTGCTGGCAACAAGCACTCCCACCCTGCAGGTCAGTACCTGGGCCTTCGAACTTCTCCGCCGCGGCTATTGGCCTGGGGCCTCGAAGGGCCTCCAAGGCAATGGCTGGAGGATTTTTCCTCCCAAAGGACAAGGTACCAGGATTTTATGGCTCTAAATCTCTGAACACACTGCGATCCTGAGACCCTAGATCCTGGGGCTCTGGGATTCACACTGGGGGACCCCCCGGCTCACCTCACCTGAGGGGGCCCAGCCTGGCTGCTGCTCGGAGCCCTGACCTGGCCGCGAGGGGCGGTCCAGGGACAGCTCTCCAGGCCCCTGGGTTGCCAGTCCCTGACCAGCCAGAAAGGTGAGGCCTTCGTTGCAGGCCTGGGCGCTGGCCAGTGGTGGGTACGTCAGGCCCACTGAGTCAGCGGCCCTGCGGGTCTCCTGTCCTGAGCCGGAAACAGCTTCTGCCTTCCATGCGGCTCTCCCCCAGCCTGGCTGGAGCAAGGACGCATGAGAAGGGAGCGGGGTTTGGTGTCAGACACACCTGGCCCCGTGGCCCTGCTCTGCTGGGGACTCACCATGAGATCTGGGCCAAGTTGCCTCCCCTCTCTGAGCCTCACTGTCCTCCCGTGAGATGGAGGTAACAATCCCCGCTGGGGCCTGCTGTCATCGCCTGGGACAGTGTGTGTGGAATAGCACACAGTAGGTGCACGCAAAGGGTAGCATTTGTAATATTAAGACCACCCTTTCTGAGAGTCATTCTGGGTCCTTGGTCTGGTGTCCCCATCTGCTTGTCCTGGTTAAGGTCCAAAGGACAACCCCAGACCCAACATTTCTGAGGCAAGCACTCAGCTGAGTGTGCTGCCCCCAGATCCCTGGGCCCCACGGCTGCACTGGGCTCGTTCTAGCACAGGAGAAAGACCAGACAGGTGGGGGGCAGACACAGACATGACACAGACCTCCACAACGCCTTGGCTCAGTGCAACGTCGAGAGGAGCACAGGGGCCATGGGAACCCAGAGGAGGCCACTGGCCCAGGCTGAGGGTGACCAGGGAAGGCTTCCTGGAAGAGGAGGCCATTCAGCTGGGCCTTGAAGGAAGAGCAGGCAGTGGCTGGCCACTGGGAGCATGAGTGCGACGGCTGCCTTAAAGGTTCAAAGGGTGGTAGGGAGCCCGCGGAGGGGGAGATCCCTTCCACCCAGGGCACTAGGAAAGGCTCCGTGGAGATGGCTGTGAAGGCTGAGGGGGAACAACAGGGAAAATGACATTCCAGGCCTGCAGAGAACAGCAGACGCCCAGAGGCAGGTCCGGCAGTCAGGTTTCAGTATCCATGTGCGGAGGAGCAGAAGGAGGCCTGCAGAGTTCCCGGCGATGCGGCTGGAAGAGTCACCTGGCCCTGGGGGAGGGGCCTTGTGTGCCAGGCCAGAGAATCTTGGATTGGTTTTGTGGGCCATGGGAGCCAATGAAGGCTGTGGAGTAGGGGCAGCCCTGGGCCTGGGAGAGAGCACACTCCAGGGGCTTGTTTGATGGAGACTGAATTTTCTGCAGAGACGCTGGCAGGACTCCTGCCCAGGGATGCCCCACAACCCCACCACCAGACTCCAGCCCCTTATCGACTCTGAGACCACAGGAAAGGCCCGTCCCATCTTGGAATTTCCTCTTCGGCTAAACAGATTGAGAGACCAGAAGACTTATCTTGAGGTTCCTTCCAGCCTGTGATTCTGGCCACTGTGCTGCAAGCTTTCAGGCAAGGACTCAGAGGACGTCCTAGCCACATAGCCCTCCCGCTTCCCGCCCTGCCATCGGTCCAGCCTCGGGGTGTGTCCGTGCCATACCACCCAGACCCTCTGGGTAGTGTCCTAGCTGGCTCTGGGCAGGGGAACACCCTCCCTCCACATTCATATCTCCTCCCCCACACACAGAAGTTCAGTTTACAACATTCTCTTCATCCTCGGTCTGGTGTGGTCACCCCACAGCCAGAGCAAGATACAGGTGACGAATATTGATAACTGCTTCCACTTTCGGGGGCGGGGGGCCGAGGATACCCTTCACTTGCTCCTCAGGGTCATTCACGTGCCAGGAAAGGAAGCCAAAGCTCAGAGAGGGACAGTGCTGTGCCCACTGAGAGCCTGCCCCCTCGAGACCCTGTCTACACGTGGCAGTAGCTGGGGGCCCAGTTTCCCCCATCCCCTGGCTGTGACTTCTCAGCCTCTTTTCCTCTTCATCTCCCTGTGGAGGTCAGGCCTCGGTCCCCTGTGCTTTTCTGTCCCGCCCCTTAGTGACAGTGCCTAAATGTGCATCTCAGCCCCAGCCTCTCCCTGGAACTTCACACTCGACTATCGCCCATCTGCTCAGTACTTCCACTTGGGGCCGGGTCACCATCACAACCCCGAAGTGTCCCGTCTGAACCCCAGCCGCCCCACCGCCCGGCCTCAGTGCTTCCAGCACTTTCTGTTCCTCCTTGCCCTCATCCCGCCTCCAGAAAGAGAAGAAAGCCTGATGGCTCCGCCTCCAAACCCGAACGGGAACCCAGCCCGTCTCCCCAGCCCCCTGCAGCCAGCCAGCTCCAGGCAAGAGGCTGCAGCCTCTAACAGCCAACCTCAATCTCTACCGCCTGCTTTACACATGGGGAAACTGAGGCTCAGGGAGGGGAAAAGCCTTCCCCACAGTCACCCAGAAAACACGCCAGGGCTGGCGGAGCCTGGGTCTGCCACCTCCTCCCTGAGGTCCTCGTCCCCAGCTCCCGGGCCAGGTTTCCTCTCGGAGCTGGCTTAGGGGGTCTGACGACACCGCTGGGCTATGCGCGCCTGCATGTGTGTCCCCGAGGAACAAAGAATCTGCCAGCTGGGTTTATGTTTCAAGACGTCTGTCCTCGCCCTTGACCAAGAGGTCTTACAGGGAGACCGGGGCCAGAGTCAGGCGGGGAAGCGGGGGGCCAGGGACATCAATGGTAAGCTGCCTGCCCCGGAACCCAGCCCCGGGGTCTTCCGAGTTCACTCGAGGAGGGCAGAAACTGCAGGGGCGGGCCGTGCTTCGCTCAGCATTTATTTCATACAGCTGTTTTTAAAAAGCTTGTTTAAAATATAGATCATTATATATATATATTTATATATATAAAATATATAAAGAGGAATTGAGGCGAGCCACCCCAAAGACAAAGCTATGTTTTATAAATATTTCTGTAGCTCCCACATCCCAGAGAAAGAAAAAAACAAAACAAAAAACCATTTACAACCCAAGCTAGTGGTTCCACATGGTGGGTCCCGCAGGCTCGGAGCCTGGGGTGGGCTGGGGTCTCGAGGGCCGTTCCGAGGAGAGCAGGCAGACCCCTTTCCCCAGGGGCTGGTGTCTCTGGCCGTGAAAGGTCGGGTCCATACTAGTTTTGCCAAACCCATGTCCTCGGCTCCGTAGACCAGCCTGGAGGCTGCAAATGGGCCCTGCAGGGCCTCAGGCTGCCAGGTTATTTTTAATCTTGTCGGTGTCCTTTGATGTCTCGGCCCTCCTTCCAGGGTGGCCAGGCCTCTCTTCCTGGTGGCTTCCAAGTGGAGGCAAGCCACACGGCACCTCCCGCACCCGGCATCTGGAATTCACAAGCAAAGCCCCACGGGCGGGCGTCTCTAGGCCCCGCTGGAGCCTGGGGCAGCGGCCTCACTTGCACACGTAGCGCTCCACGGTGCGCTCACACCGGCGACAGGTGACGTAGCAGCACCAGTGGTACTTGCAGTGGCACCGCTCGACCACACGGTCCGTGTAGGGGTTGTAGCCACGGCCACAGCACATGAGGTCGCAGCTGTCACTGCCGTGGGACGTCTTGTTGCATTGCCTGCAGGGGTTGGGGGGGAGGTCAGTGAGCACTGGGCCACCCCAGCCCCTGCCCAGCCCGGCAGCTCCCCACCCTCCCCCATGGCTGCACTCAGCCCCCTCGGGAGGCGTCTGGTCTTTGGGGAATTTTAAATACCCTACTGCCCGGAGGGAACCTCTCTCATCCTGGTATTTCTCATAGGCATGTGTCAAAATGATGGGGTGTTCTGTTTTCTTGAAGAGGTCTTTTGTTCTATTTCTTCTACTTGTAAATACTCCACGGAGCCTCAAACCACTCTTATAGTCCCATCTTCATATCTAACCCCAGTTATATTGTAACAAATGTAAAGGCGGTTTTTACTTTCAGAATCCCAGGGTGAATTCCAAAATGGACAGATGGCGTTGCCTGTGAGGCAGAGCGAGCGGCCGGCACCCAGTGCGACGACAGAGGGTCACCCATCTGCCCCCACAGGCCAGGCGCCTCCCTCCAGGATTTTATCTTATCTGAGGTGGGCAGGGCCCTCGGTGAAATGATTACGCCCATTTTACAGATGGAAGCGGGCTCAGGGAAGGGCAGAGGTCTGCTCAGGGTCTCACGGGAGCCTGTGGACAAGCAGCGCTTAAGCTCAGGGCCCAGAGACCAAGTCCAGTGCGAGCTCGGCCTCCCTTAAAGGGAAGAGAACCCAGGCCGCCTGGGGCTGCCTTTCCTCCTGCATCACTCCTGTGGGAGAAGACGACACAGAGGTCCCTATAAGACCCAGATATCCTACTGCTGCCACTGGTTCTACTGTCTAGAAAGGACACATCTGTGCAGGCTGGCAGCTCCTCTGGCTGGGCTCTGGCTAGACAGGGATGTTGTCATGGGATGCAGCTCGGTCCCCACAGCCATGTGGCCGAGGAATCCCAGGATGTCCGACACGGGCGAGCCCTAGAGATGACCAAATCCAACACTCCTATTTCCTGATGGGGAGACTAAGGCACAGAATGGAGTGGAGGCCTGTACAAGGTCCCACGGGGTGAGAACTCCTGTGAGCGTTTCGGAAGGCTTCCTGGAGGAGGAGGGGCCATGCGGGCCATTTCAGGAAGACAAGCAGGAATCTAAGATGCAGAGGAGGGGAAAGGGCACTGGGGGCAGAGAAAAGACAGCCTGCCCTGACCTAACAGAACAGCGGTGAGAGAACAGACGGATGGTAGGGCTGGAGGCACGGAGGCCAGGAGGAGGCTGGACAGCCGCCGAGTAAGAGAGGCCGAGGGCTGAGCTGGGAAGGGCCGTGGGGCCGGAAGGAGGGGAGCACCTGGAGGGAGAGCCGGGAGGTGACAGGACCTGCACGTGGAGGCTGCGAGCAGCTCCGGGCAGGAGGAAACAGCAGGAAGAACACATCCCCAGAGCCACACAGACCTGGGTTCAAACCCCAGCTCTGCTGCCTACTGGCTGTGTGACTGAAGGCAAGTCACTTACCCTTTCTGGGCTTTGTTTAGTCACTCTACACCATGAGTCCCCCTCAGCCTTATCCTGAAGGTCTCTGGACATTCCTCCAGGAAACGGTGGTGGGAAGGAGGCCAGTTCCATTTTTATTCTGGATCCCTGACACACGATGTCTGAAAACCTGGCCTCCAACCTCCCATCCCCCTCCAAGGTGTGTGGTACCATCACCACTGCATGAGGATGGGACTGAGCCCCAGGGAAGCAAGGGCTCTGCTCCAGGTCCCAGAGCCAGGGAGCTGTGACGTCAGCGGGGACCGTCCTTCCCTGACACACACACAGCCCCCCACAGATCCAGGGAGATCTGGGGTCCTCGACAGGCTTCCCCACCCTCCTCACAGCCCCCTGGCTGCCTCAGCCCAGCCTCTCCCTCCTTCCCGTCTCCCTGGCCCGACCTGGTTCCATCTTCACTCCACCCGACCCCCTCAATGTGGCCTCCAGATGGGAGCTGGGGCGTCTTCACAGAGCCTGCTGCCCTGGCCTGTGAGGACGGGGCCCCCACAGCAGCCCCCCTCTCCTGGAGACAGGAACGTGGGCTGCGGAGGAAGCAAAGGCTGGCCAGGCACCAACTATGTGCCAGACACGTTCTCAGACACCCTCGCTCTGGTTCAATATTCTTTTAACCCCGCAGAACGCGAGTTTTGTGGAATGCCATTAGGGGCTCCTTAATAGAAGAGTTCCACAGCCCAACACCTCTGGGAAACGCCGCCTGCCACAGCCCCTTTCCTGCGCATTCCTCCCAGCCGTCATGTGCTCTTGTGCCTCGCGGATCGCCAAAGAGAATTTCCCAAACGTATCTGATTGCAGAACTGGTTCTGACAGAGCATCGCAGGACTGACTCCTTACAGAACCACCTCTGGGAAATGCTGCTCCCCTGCATCCTCACCAGCCCTGCCCAGCACACAGTAGGTCTGCAGTCACCACTGGCTCACTCCCTCTCCTGTCCTGAGCCGACTGCAGCAGCAGTGATGGGGCCAGAGGTAGGGACCCCAGCCCTGGCTCTGAAACTGGGGACCAGGGGGAGAGCGCTGGGGCCCGGTGGGTGTACGCATGTCTGGGGACATGGGAACACTTCCCCTACGAATGCAGGCAGACCTCGCTCTCCTGCTGCCCCTCTGGATGGCAGCTGCCCTGGTTCTGCCTCCACCCTGTGCAGACTTCCCGGGTGGCGGTAGGCTGGCCACTGCCCCCACCGCCCCTCGTGTCTCACTTCCTCATTTGTCCAATGAGCAGATTGTGACACTTATCCTTCACTAATTCATTTGACAGACATTTACCGAGGATCTAGTTTACGTCGGGCAGCCTCGCTCCTAACCCCCGTCTCCCAGTATAGCCACTGCCTCTTCCCATCTGTCTCCCCACTAGGAAGAAGGTGGGGCGGGGCCTCCCACCAGCCTCTACCCCCGAGGGACGCCTGCCTGGGCGAAGTGTCCAACAGCCACTCCCAGAAGCTCTGCGGGGGACCCTGGGACCCTGGCACCTCCATTTGGCATTCCTGGGGCCGCCTCCCTCCACTGGGCAGGGACTCCATTCCCCAGATGCCCACAGAGGCCTGACTGTGCACCTGGCCCTGAGCTGGGGTGGGGCACACGCAGAATAGCTGACCCCTTCCTGTCGGGGGCCTGGGGGGCGGCCGGCCCTTACCTGTCCTGTGTCCCGTGGGAGCCCACCTTCTCGTTCTTCATGCAGAAGTCAGGGGAGCTCTGCAGATAGACCAGCTCCGAGTCCTTCACGGGCCGGATATCCAGGTCCTTGGGCACCAGGTGCTTGCGGGTGCCCATGGGTCGGTGCACGACCTTGGTGGCCGACAGGTAGCGGGTCTTGAGGTCTGCGGCCACATCCCGTAGCTCCTGCAGCCCCTTCCAGCAGGTGCGGATGGAGCAGGAGCCGGATACCCCGTGGCACTTACACTTCATTTCCAGAGAGGCGCGCAGAGCCTGCAGACAGGGAGGGCGTCGGGCTGGGCGGCCAGCGCCCCCTCCCCAGCCTGCCCTGCTCCCTGCCCCCACCCCCTGCGGGCCGGGTGCTCTTGGGGAGTCATTGTCTGCCCGGGCCTCAAGTGATGGGGCTTTTTACTCTAAAGCTGGGTGGGCGTTGTAGGTCCTCAGCTCCTCCTCCGACCTGGGGGGCAGCTGGGAGGGGCAGGAAGAGAGTGACATTTGTAGGGGTAAAGGATGCCGCTTATACACCTACTGTATACCAAGTGCTCTAACACATATGGCTTAATCATCGAGACATCCCCACACGGGGTATCATTACTTCCCCCACTGCAAGAAGAGGAAATGAAGGCTCAGAGAGGCTGTCTCATGCCCAAGGCTGCACAGCTAGAAAATCTTGGAGCTGGGCTTTGAGCCCAGGTCCAAGGGTGATGCCAAAAGCCATGGCTTTTAATTGTTCCATCCTTTTTCTCTCACACAAAAACGGGGCTCACAAAATGCTTGCTGGAAAAAGAGGGAAAAAAGAGGAGAAGGGAGGGAGGGAGGAATGGGGGGGCCGGGGAAGGGGCAGGAGGAGACTGCACGGGGGCTGGTCCCTGGCCTGGCTGGCCTTTCCCACCACTGCCTGGTGACCCTGAGCAAGCCACTTCACCTCTCAGCACCTCTGTCTGCCCTCCAGAGCGGCAGTAAGTGCCACCTCGCAGAGCTGTTGTAAGGATTCAGTGAGAGGACGTGTGGGGAAGGGTTTTGTGGACTATCAAAGTTAAGCCAACACAGGTCTTGAAACATCAGTCTAAGTAATAATTCTGGTGGAGGGGAAGCTTGGGCTCCGGCGCTTGGGGAGACTCTAATCCTGGCTTCGGAAGAGATTCTTCCCACCAACTTCCCTGGGCCTCAGTTTCCCCATGGGTACCCAGGGGTCTTTCAGTTCTGCGTTTTAATCCCCGCTTCTTTGCACACAGGATTCAGAGCCCTCCACCTGGGCCAGCCCTCCTGCCTGCCTCCTGCCAACAGCTGCAAGTATTAATGGATCTCCTGGGCCTACCCCCCTGCATCAGAAAGATGGGAAAACCGAGGCACAGAGAGGCAGGGACTTGCCTCAAATCCCTCGGTGATCAGTCAGGGAGCTGGTCAAGGGCCCAGGGCTCCTCCCTCCCCCAGTGCCAGGAAGTGGGGGGTGAGGGAGTCCGTCTGGGTCTAAAGTGTGGAATTGGCTCAGCAAGGCCTGTGGGGAGCACAGGAATGAAGTGCAGCCCCCGCAGGGCCCGTTCCGCCTCCCAGGGGCATTTTGAGTGGCAAGGAGAGGCACACTCGGAGGGAGGGCCCAGAGCTCCCTGAGGCCCAGGTGTGTCAGCTCTGACACATTGTAGCTGTGATGATGACATTCACCCTCAGAGGCCTGCGGCTGGGGAAGGGGATGGCGTGGTCTGCAGACGGCCCCAGGGAGGCCAGGTCCGTGGCAGCAGGGCCCAGGGACAGCCCAGTGTGCCCCCGAGGCTGAGGACCCTGTGGACTGCACTGTGGGAGGCGCTGGCTGTTGCGCTGGAGACCCACGCCTGGCCGTGCAGGGGAGTGGGCTGGGTGCTTGGGGGGATGGGAAGGGCTCCTGCTGCATTTCAAGGATGGGGGGCAGGCCGGCAGCATTGGGAGGCAGGAGTCCTGGGTCCCTGGCCAGGCTCGGCTACAGAGGCACGGGGTGAATTGGCCTCAGTTTCCCCAACTGTCCAAAGATGGCCAGCACATCCTAGAATCCTTACACAAGGGAGACCAGGCGAGGACACAGAGTCCCATGGCCCTGGGCTCCATCATGCCGCATGTCCTTGGCCGAGCCACCCAAGCTCTTTCTGTCTCCCTTGGTGGCTCTAACGGGCCTAACGGGGCTGTGGGGTGGAGGTCGAGAGATGCTGCGACCCCATTCCCCACCTGCAAGGAGGGAAAACTGCCTCCTCCAGGGTTGTTCTGTGGACCACAGGAGAGGAGACCAACCAAGCACCCACCACAGTGTCTGGCACACAGATCGGTATAAAGTTGGGTTTTTTTAATTTTCAAAAAATAAAACAGTCCATTCATTCACTCACGCATCCGCTCACCCAACCTCCTGTGGAATGAGGTGAAGAATTAATGAAACATCGCTAAGCGCAGAGGTCAAGGGGAAGCTGTGTTTTGGAGGGTGGGGTGGGTTTTGGGCCTGGGAGAGGGTCCCTGTTAGAGCGAGGGAGACGGCTCCTTAGGCTGGGCTGCTGCCCACAGCCCTGTCCATGCCTCCACCTGACTCAGCCTCGGCCCGGAGCCCCAGAGGAGGAGCCGGAGGAACACGGCCGACGGGCACTAGAGAGCACTGAGCCACCCCATTCTATAGATGGAACAAATGAGGCCAGAGAGGTAGTGACTTGCCCAGTGTCACACAGCAAGTTGAGTGCCAGAGCCAAGGTAGGACTCGGAGCTCCTGACTCCTAGCTCAGTCCTCCTTCTGCTCAGTCAACGTTCTGCAACCCAAATCCCGGTGGACCCCCTGGAGGAGGACAGCCAGGCAGGCCCCAAGAAGCTGGACAGGGAAGAGCTGGGGAAGCCGGGAGCACATCGGTGTGGGTGGGTCAGGGCCCGTCCCCCCACCACCCCCTCCACCAGGGCACGCCAGGTGGCCCTTTTCTGCCAATGGGCACAAGCACAACCATCTCGGGGGGGGTGGTTACCTGTCTCCCCACTTCACTGTTGTGTAGACGCATCAGTTTATTGGCTTGGGATCCTGTTTTTTTCACCTTCATAGGAGCATCGGAAAACTTGGCCCCCATGAGGAGCCCGTAGCTGAGGTTGTCCGCACATCCTCCCCAGCGGTTCCCGGGCCCGGGTGGCTCACCTGGGACGGGGCCGCAGGAGCAGCCGGGCAGGTCGCCGGTGGTGCAGGCCCGGGCGATGGCGTGGCTGATGGCAGCCGCAGACAGCGCATACACGAAGGCGGACTCCCGAGTCCCTGTGGGGTGGGGAGGTGCAGGGTCAGCTGGCTGGGTGACCCAGGGATAGGACCCCACCCCAGCCTGAGGGCCTCCTCCTGGGCCCCCACCCACCCATGAGGTCAGGCAGAACGGGCTGCAGCCAGGGAGGTGCAGGCGGACGACAGCACGAGAGGGCCATGAATCTGTGCCCCTCGTCCTCCCACGAATACACCAGCTGACTTGCACACACACTCGCACAGCCACAGGCACACCCTCCCTCATGCACACTCACAGTCCCCACCCCTCCACCTGCCGGCCCTCCGAGCAGTGTGAGGGCTGCTTTAGAGCATTGAAGGCCCAGGCTCTGAGCTGGGCAAGAACTCACGACCTGATGGGCAAGACCAGCGTGCCAAGAGCCTGCTGTGGCTTGAAATGCATCCCCCAAAAAGATACAGTCAAGTCCTGACCCCTGGGACCTGTGAATGTGACCTCATTGAGAAATAGGGTCTTTGCAAGTGTAACTGAGCTAAGATGAGCCATACTGCACCCGGGTGGGCCCTAATCCCACGACTGGTGTCCTTACAGGAAAAGGGGATTCTGGATACAGAGACACATGGAGGGAGCAGGCCCCGCTGACCCCTTGATTTCGACTTCCAGCCCCTGGAACGGTGAGACAAGCCACTTTTGTCGTTTGAGGCCCCGGCTCACGGTACTTCGTTGCAGCAGCCTCGGGAAATCCCCGCAGAGCCCCACGTGCCCCGGCTGTGGGGTGTCCAGCCCTTGGGTCCAAGCAAGTCACCTCCCGTTCTCAAGCCTCAGTTTCCTTAACTGCAGAACGGGGAGGACCATACCTACCTCGCAGGCGTGCTCTGTGGTCAGATAACCCGGGAAGGAAAGCAGCATGGTCAAGTGCTGCACAGACATTAGCCGGTGCCGTGCAGGGGAGAGGTCAGGTCTAGTGGGCCCTTCCTGCCCATCGACAGTCTCTCTATCGTACAGGGGACCCCCAAAGCCACCCCAGAAGCCACCGCCTCCAGGAAGTCTCCCCCACAGATGTTCTCCAGCCCCCACATCCCTTGGTGCGTCTCATGGCAACTTCAGTCAGCTGGGTCTAGAATTACCTGTGGCACGGCTGCCTGTCCCGAGAGTGCACGCTGCCGCAGTCTGGTTCCACACCCCCTCCCAAGGGCCTCCCTGACCTCATCCATGCCTTCATTCACGCTCAGACTGTACGTGCATGTGTCCTGTCCCTCAGGCCCCCCGCACCGGTTACTCATTCACTGTATGTTTGTTCACTCATCAGTTCGTGCCTGACTGCCCACACCTACGCCTAATTCATCCACCCGTCCACCCACACCCGCGTCCTTCTGAGTCTCCATCCATCACCATCTCTTCACTCACCCGCCTGTCACACACCCATCCACCCACAAACTCAACCACCTATCTAAGCACACCTCTATTTATGCCCGGATCCAGCCGTCCGCGCCCGCACGCGGCCCCGCGGCCCCGCTGGCTCCCTACCTCTCTCCAGGTCAAGCAGGTAGTTGGGGGCCAGCTCTATGGAGGAGCAGTTCCAGCGCATGTCGGAGAAGGCCCTGCGGCAGGCCTTGGTGGCCTCGCGGGCGGCGTGCACCACGGTGCGCATGAGCTCCAGGTTGCTGCGGCACAGCTGCACCTGCGCCGACACCAGGCCCTCCAGCTGCTTGCAGTGCTGCGTCTGGTTCAGCGCCAGCGCCGCCGGCGTCTTGGACAGCGCCCTGCACAGCGCCCGAGGCCACAGCGGAGGAAAGACGGGGCGTGAGGGGCCAGTCCTCGCGCCCCGGGGCCCAGCCTCTCCGTGGCGGCCTGGAGCCTCAGCTGGAGGGGCCAGGACACCAGCAGGCAGAGGGCTGTCCCAGCAGAGCAACGGCTCCCCCTCCCACCCTGTGTTACCTTGGGCACATCACCGTCCCTCTCTGGGCCTCTGGCCCGCATTCATACCATAGACTCCCGACCTCACTCCTGCCTAAGCTTTATGACAGTTATACCAACAATAAACGGGTGTACAGCTCACAAAGCCCTCACATCCATTACCTGATTTAGTTCTCACACAGCTGAGAATTAGTACCCGTTACTCAACATTCATTCAGCTCTGAGCACTCACACATGCCAGACACTGTGCTAAGTGCTAGGTTCTTCTAATCATTATTATAATAATAGCTACTATTCACTGAGCACCCGCTACACACACGAGTCAGGAGCTTCCCATTATTGCTTTACTTAATTATTAAACTCATTTATTAGGCTATAAAGTCCCACATACATGCAAGGGATTGCTATTAAAGGATTAAGGAGCCACCCGGTTTTGGGTTAAATCTGATTTAGAGATTAACTTGCTGTATGACCTTCCATAAATCACTGTCCCTCTCTGGGCCTCAGTGTCTGTACCTATAAACTGTGTTTCCCAGAATGGGTTCCAGCAAGACAGTCTGAAAAAGGGATCCTGGTCAAGCACATCTGACGAACATGATATATTACAACCCCTGTGGGAAAGTAACGATGCACATTTACATTTTAAAGGCGCTGAGAAGTCCTGCAGCAAAGCGACAGCCTTGGTTTTGTTTAACTCTGGAGTCTGCTGGGCACAAAGCCCTTCATTTTTGGAGCACGGATCTCACCCAGGCTTTGGGAAACGCTGGTCTAGGGAGGCTGCATGAACCCTGGTGATGTCCCAGGACCTAAGGGCTTCCCAAATCCTGGCTCTGGGATTCCAAGACTCTAGGACCAGGGGTCCATGCTGGATCCGCCTTTCTCCCCCGGCCTTCTCTGAGGTGCAGGCTAGAGACACCCCACGCCTTCAAGGGCTCCACAGAGACCCGCCCTGCCCCGAGCTGGCCAGCCTTGGCACTAGGCAGAGGCCCATGTGCCGCCACCAGCGCCGTGTGCCCCGCCCGCTGCACCCACGCAGTCCTCGCCCAGGTCTGCGCCTAGACCTGGAGAGGCTGAGATCCCGGGGGTCGGGGCCTGGTGACAAGGGAACAGCAGGGGCTCCAGCTCTGTCACTCCCCTCGCGACCCAGAGCAAGTCGCTTAGCCTCTCCTCTCCCAGCAGCCCCCAGGTGTTCCCTGGGGACTAACTCAGACGGGACGCGACACGGCTCTGCCCGGCTGATGGCCGTGGTCAGCGCTCAGTGAGGGAAGCCACTGCGACTACTGCCGGGATGGCCTTCCCCACTCCGTCACGGTCAGGGGCTGCCACCTGACATTCAAGACCCCTCAAAACCCGGCTCCCTGCCTTCTCCAGCCTCTTGTCCTTGTCCTCCCCGTGTCCTCAGATCCGGCCACACCGGGCTCCCTCCCAGCTTCTCTGACTGCCCTCCTGCTGTGCCCTTGCCCAGCTTTTCCTGACGCCAGGAATGCCTTCCTCTGCTCCTGTAGCTAAGTGAGTAAATGAACTCGGTCTTCTGGTGAAAGGACTACGTATGCAGCACCAGCTCTTCCCAGACTCATTCGGTAACAAACATGACAAAGATCCTTAACATTAATGGCTGCATAAACCTATCAACAGCTCCAGCTCATGGGCTGGCCCAGGGAAGGGCACAGGTTTTGGGCACCAGCTATGTGACCTGGGTAAGTTACCCAGTGTCTCTGGGCCTCACAGTCCTCTTTTGTTACAACAAAATGATCATTTCTGCCTCAAAAGGTGATGCCAAACAGATGTTAGCTCAGGGCCAGTCTTCCTCACCAAAAAAAAAAAAAAAAAAAAAAAAGTGACGCCAAGTCTTCAGTAAGATAACGTATGTAAAGTATTTGGAACATTCATAACTGGGATCCCCCTGCTTGTTGCTGGGTGAACAGAGGGAGTCAGAAGACCTGGGTTCTAGCCCAAGCTCTGCCCTCTGTGTGCTGTGCAATCTTGGGCAAACTGCTGCCCCTCTCTAAGCATCAACTACAAAATGAGGACCCCAGGGCTCTTGCAGGGCTGAATGAGATCCTCTGCGCTACATCAAGCACTGAGAGGTTAGGGTACTTCCTCCCGTCGCTCCCTCTCAGCTGTGCCCCTGCATCCGACAGCTCCAAGTAGAGAGGTCTTCCCAGATGCCTGGGGAGCAGACCAGGGCGTGGCACGGCCTGGTGTGCGTGGGTGAGAGAGCCCAGCCTGTCTGAATAGATCGTGGGAGCGAGTCCTGGACAGTCTCCCCTCGCTGCGACCCCTGCCCATCCCCACCCCCAAAGCACGAGCAGGGAGATGTTTGGTGTCCCTGATCGCCAGCGTCAGGCACAGGGCGGGGCGTAGAGCAGACCTCAGGCATGGCTTCTTGACCTAAACTGAACTGTCTGGTCCCTCCTGGCCTTCTGAGCCACGCAGGCCCGAGTACGTCGGGACACCTGGGGACCCTGCTGCCTGAATTCCTGCAGCCTGTGCGGGGTGAGGTGTCACACAGGGAGCAGGTGCCATCCCCTCGGCTGTCAGCCCCTGTACCCTCCTCCACACAGTAAACACTGCATACGTGTGGCCCCCCCATGGGCACAGCACCCTGATTCTCACGACACCCAGAGGGGTGGCCTGGGCCAGGGGGCCATCCCCTTTTGCACGGAGGAGGACACCGAGGTGCTCCAGGGCCCAGGTGCTCTGTTGCCTCCTGAGTTGTCCTCCGCTGGACCCGGGCCCCCTCTCTGCTGGGCTGGGGCCGTCCACACTCAGCCAGTCCTGAGCCCGCCAGCCCTCACCTCCCCCACCTGTCCTCCTTGCCCTCTGAGCTGACTTCTGTTTCACGGCTGAGGGATTCCAGGAGAAGCACAGACACCACCCTGCGGGATGAGACACTCAGGTCTCAGTCCCTTCCCTGGGCTCCTGCTCAAGCCAAGAAGTGGGACAACGTGGCTGAGCCCTTCCTGGGGAGCTCTGTTTAGAAAATTCCTGAGTGCTGGGTGCTGTGGCTCCCAGGGAGGGCTGCTCTGTGCTCCTGGTGCCTGGGGTCGCACTGGCTGGGGACCCTGGGCCACTCTGGGCTCCGTGTGTCCATCGCTGATGTCACCAAGCATCAGCTAACTCCCCAGCCAGTGGTGAAAGGAGGTGCTCTGAGGGAAACCCTGTGAGGACACCCCCAGAGGAGGCTGCGATGGTCCAGGCCGCGGAGGACAAACAGGAAGCAATCTGGAGGCCCCCCCGTGGGGAGAGGCCCAGGGAGCGCCGGGGGAGGCCGGGCGGGCAGAGGGCCACCAGCCGCGGCGTGCGGGGCGGCCACGGGCCGCGCAGGCGGGAGGCAGTGGATTCCACTCCGAGGAGGGCCATGCGGTCATCTGGTAATTAGTGGTAATGACCGTTTCTAACTAAGTCCCCCTCAGGGAGGTAATCAAGGATTAGGGCGGGGTGGGGGAGTTACCCGTCTGGACATCTCCGGGCTTGCCTCGCTGAGCAGACCCCTAATTGAAAACACTTTGGTTTATCTGGGGGTGAGGACACGGGGGAGGGGGTGGGAGAGAGGACAGGAGGGAACAGAGAGTTCACAGGCGAGGCCTGTGCCAAGGTTCCGCTCGGGTGGCCGAGGTCTCTCTCTTGGGAGCGAGGGGCTCTCCTGGGACTGGCTCGGGGGCAGAGACTTGGCATCAAGTGCCAGCTCAGTGGCTCACCCAAGACGCAACCTTGGGCAAGTCACTGCCCCTCACTGGGCCTCAGCTTCCCCATCCCATTGTGCAGGTGGAGACAATGAGGCGCAGAGAAGGGTAGGACCTGCCGAGACACAGCTGGGTCCCAGGCGAGGGGTCTTTCCCTTCCCTTTTAGAGACAAGGGGGCTGGGGCTCAGAGAGGCTGACGCAGTTGATCTGCCCGTGACCTGGCTCGAGGCCAGTGACCCGGCTGGGCCCCAGATCTCCCAGCTCCCTCTGGTGTTGCTTCTACCTGCTCTGCAGCAGCCGTGTCCCTTCTGGAGTGCCCTGGGGTTCTTCCTTGGGAGGCCTGGAGAGGCTAGGGCGGCCTCTATGGGCCCTCCCCTGACCCAAGGCAGCGAGAGAAGGGGTGAGTGGCCCAGCTGGGTCCCCAACACTCTCCGGTCTGACGGTCGTCTCCCAGCACCTGGCTTGGGTGGGAGGTGAGGTAGGGGAGGGGTCCCCTGGGCTACTTCTGGTCAGGAGCTTCCGCGGGCAGCCAGGCTCTGACTCCCTCTCCCTCACCCCTATCCCACCAGGGAGCTCCAGCTGTGCCCTAGGTCCCCAACAGGTGGCATGCTGGGTCTCTCGGCCACATCTGGTTTCAGTTCTGTGTCAAATGCCCCTTTCGTCTTCAGCTCACTCTCCAAGGCCCAGGGCAGCGCTCCCCGTCCTCACCCCCAGGGGACGACCCAGGCCAGCTGAGCTTCCCGGATGAGTCCCCAGCCTCCCATCCGCACTGTACACTGAGTGCCCTGTTGCCAACAGTCCCATGGCTCCCTGTGAGCAACAGGCCACAGAGCCGCACAGCCTGACCCCAAATCCTGCCTGTGGCCTACTCACTGTGACACTCTCTTAGTCAGAGGACCCCTTCCTCTTCTGTTTAATGGGGGCGGCAGCAGAACCCCCTCACAGGGTGATCGGGACATTTCAATGAAACAAGGACATAAAGCACTTAGGACAGTGCCCGGCACGTAGCACAGACACATAGTCACACGCGCACGCATGCACACATGGTTGTTATCCTTAAGCTCCACTCCTTCTCTGGCTTCCCCCTTTATCTTCAGCTCCAGCAAGAGTTTAACCACCATCAAGGAGTCTGGCTTCATGGAGCCCAGCTGCCTGGGTTCTGATCCCACACCCACCGCTGCCTCCCGCCTCCTGATCCCCGGCCTGCACGCCCCCGTGGGCCAGCCTCCCCAGCACACCGTGGCTAGTGGCCCTTCCACCCCACCCAGGCTGCTCCTGTCCCAGCCACTCTCACCAGCAGCTCCTTGGGCGTCTGCTCTGCCCCATTAATTAGCTGTGTGACCTTGAGCCAGTTACTTCACCTCTCTGTACCTTCATTTCCTCCTTTGTAAGATGGTAGTGATAAGAATATTACCTGCTTCCTTGGGGAATTATCAAATGGAATGACTATAGCTCTTGGAACAGTGTCTGGGGATTTACGAGAAGGCTCCTGTAATCCCTGGTTTCTCTTTTCCTCTCTATGCTTTCGGCCCTGCTGTTCCTCCTGCCATGCATTTCCTCCTTGGCCACTGAAATCCCACCCATCCCTCAAAGCCCAGCCCAGGGTCCCCTCCCAGAGGTGGGACTAACTGCCCCTCCCCTGGGCTCCCACGCTCCCTCTCCGAGGACACAGCCCAAAGTCCACTACGTACTTTCTCCTGGTCTGTCTCTCCCAAGAGGCTAGGCGCTGCTGTGAGGGAGACACTGAGCTGTACCCACTTCTTCTGGGCCATGCAGTGGGGACGGCACGCATGCTGGGCTGAGCGAGCCATCTGTTCCAGGCCCTACGCAGCCACGTGCCAGCTGGGGGCTTGTGCAAGCCACACACTTCTCAGAGCCTCAGCGTTCCCCCCCGTAGGGCTCGAACGTCAGCAGTGTCCCCCCAGCGCTTAGGAGCAAGCCCCGTTCTCGGCTCTGACGCTCCTGGCGCTCTTTAGCAAACCCCTGCCCTCTCTGGTCCTCAGTTTCCTTATCTGCAAAATGGCAGTGGGGGGGCGAAGAGGGCATGGACTCCCCGATCAGAGGTTCCCCCCTGAGCTGGGACAGGGACAGGGACCAGCGGTGGAAGGAAGGTGTCTGGTTTCTCACCAGACTCCTCAGGAACAGCTGAGGAGAGCTGGTGCCCCAGGGCCGGGCTTCCCCTTACAAACAAGGGAGGCAAGAAGATGGGGCTCTCCTCTGGAATCACCAATTAATCGATAACTCAGCCCCAGGAGGGGCAGGGCTGGTGACCTCCAGACTGTTTGCTGGCGGCCCAGCCACTATCGCGGTGTCTTCCAGCGAATCCCCCACCTTCCTCACTGCCGGCCCCAGCCCCCACAGTCTGTCCCCTGCTGTCTTATCTGCAAGGCTCTGCCCGGCCCCCCACTGCAGACCATGTCCAGTCCTGGACTTGCCCACCTCTCAGGGAGTCTCTCCACCAAAGTGCCCTCCTGCCCACCACTCCCACCGCCCAATTCCCCGAGATGCCCCAGGGGCCGCCTGGGGGCACCGCCCCTGGAAATCACCAAGGGGCCCAAGCGCGTGTCCCCACCAGGTGGTCTCGCCTCCTCCGGGCCCTCAGGCACCGCCCCTCTCTCCTAGGACACCGGGAGTTATTTACGGCCTGGGCTTATCTCTTCCAGCCCGCGGGCAGTTCCTCCAGGAAGGGGCTGGGTTTGACTCCCCTCCCCGTCCGCACCGCCACAGCCCTGCACAGCGCAGGCACTCCCTTCAGCGGCGGGGAGGGGCGCCTCTGACTCCCACCACCTACCCCTCCACGAATAACTTCTGTCTAAAGAAAGCCCCTTCACATGCGCACAGCGTCTGACAGTTTAGGAGGGTCTTTCATGAGCCCCTTCTCATCTGATCCGAGTGAAGAAGAGACTCTTATCCTCCTTTGACAGAGGACACTGAGGGTCCCAGAGGCCGAATGACACTTCCCCAAGGTCACCCAGGTGGAGGGGTCAGGCCTGTTGGAGGACCTCCAGCTAGAGTCAGGCGACTAGCAAGGAAACAAAATATTAAGCGGCGCCCTGTGCAGGGAGCCGACCCTCTAGATCTGGCCCCTTGACCACGCTGTCCTCTTGCATCTGTCCCTCTGGACGTCTTGCGCAACCCTCAGCGGGGGAGGACCGGGCCATTCCGCCGCCCTCCACGCCCTGTCTCGCTCCTGCCTCGAAACCCTCCGGGAGGTAAGGCAATATTTTACAGAGGAGGAAAAGGAGGCTTAAGAAGAGTGACTCGCCCACGACCCCCAAGCCGACTTCTGCTCCCGGGGTTCGGGCGCGATCGCTGGATTCAGGAAGCCCCTTAACGCCCCCGGCCGCCCCCAACCGCGCGCACGGGGCCCCTCCGGGTGGACGCGGGGTCCCTACTTACAGCCATTTGATGCCGTAGCACACGCCGGTCTGGAGAGCCAGGGCGAAGAGCAGCGCCTCGCAGAGTTGCGGCCGCGCCCTCATGGTGGCGCGGCGGCGCCGGGTCGCCCGCTGCAGCAGCCGCCGCCCGCTGTCCCGCCGCGCGTCCTGCGCGCACGCCGCCTGCGGTCGGAGAGCGGGGCGCGTGTTAAGGCGGCCGGGCAGGGCGCCGCAGGGGGCGTTGTATTCAAATTACAAAGGAGGGGTCGGGCCCTTCCGCCCCGCACGGCCCGGACGCGGCGGCGTCTGGCTCGAATTAGGCGCCGCCGAGCGCGGCGGAGGGCGTGTCCACCGAGCGCGGCCCCCGCCGGCCTCTCTGCGCCGCGCCGCCAGGGACCGGGAAGGGAAGGGAAGGGGGCGCCGGGACCAGAGACGCCCCAAGAGCGGCGCAAAGACACCGGGGCAGAGGGAGAGGCCCAGAAGGACCCCCAGACCTTGGAGGGACGGAAAGGAGAGGACGCAGGGGTCGGGGGCGGAGGAGGAGCCGATTCCGGCCCGGTCCTGGGGTCTCACTCATCTCCGCAATATTAATTTAGTTATTGTGGTCCTGGCAGTTCTCCTTCCCCACCGGGCCTCAGTTTACCCCCTCTGTAAACTGGGGACACAATTCACCTTTTATAAAGACGTTCACCTAACACTATGGCATTTGCTCCTCTGGGTGCCCGTGTGACATAGGTACTGTCGCTGCACCCATCACACAGATGAGAAAACTGAGGCCCGGAGATATGAAATGGGGTTGTTCGGCCAGTGAGCGGTGGGTCCATGCCCGTTTTCTCCTCCCACGTCCACGCGGGGGTCCGGTGACCGCGAGAAGACAAGGAAAGAGGGCTCGCGCGGGGCCTCGGTTTCTCAGCTGGGGAAGGGGAGGGTGAGAAATAGGACGGCAGAGGTCTTTGCGCCGTGAGGGCTGTCGGGGGTCCCGAGTCTCCTAGCTCCTCTCTGGCGGCCCCCCTGTGGAGGGTCGGGTGTGCCCCGGCGGGGGCGGAGGCGGGGCAGCCCTGCCTCTGCTGAGCCGGGAAGCTCGCGGGGCTGGCGCGGTGCCGCCTCCGGCCGCCAGGCGGCGCCCTGGGGCCGCGGAGCAGCCGTTCCCCCGCCCGCCCGCAGGCAGCAGAGGCGCTTTCTCTGGCTTTTTTCTTTTTCTTCTTTTTTCCCTCTTCATTCTCACCTCATTAACTCCCTTCCCAGCTTCTCCCCAATTCACCAACACCTGGCGTTCGCCCGGAGACGCGCAGCCCCAGCCCCTCTCCCCTGGGGAGGAGGAGACAAAGGGATTCCTTTCTAAAGGGTTTGGGGAGTCGGAAAAAAGAGGCGCCCGCCTTAGTGGGGGCGCCTGAGCGGGAAGGGGGCGTTCCCCTCCGGCTGTGTGAACTTGGGCAAGCCCTCCGGCACCCCCAGCCTCAGTTTCTCCTTCTATAAAAACGAGGGGCTGGGCTCGGCCGCGCATCCCCGGACATCTTCCCAGCCACCCCGCAGCGTGCGGTCCCCGAGCTCCCCCTGCCCGGGTGTCCGCGATGGCGCGTACCTGTGTGCGTGTGAGCGTACGGGTGTGCCTTGAGCACACGCACAGATTTGTAACCCCACTGTTCTCCGAAGCCTTCCAGAGGACGGCAGGGAGAAAATCCTGAATTATACATTTTTACTCCCTCGAAGAATTTCCCGCTAGGCGCCTAACACAGAGGCACTGGCTACAAACTTGCAGAGTCAAGGCTAGGGGTCCCGGCGGGGTTCTCGGCGTAACCGAGCACGCTCCCCACCCCACCCCACCCCCAGCCTGTATCCAAACCCTTTGTCTTACTGGCCCTGAAAGTTTACCACACTCTTGAGAAGGAGAAAAATACCGGCTGGATATGGGGGAGGGGAGGGGATCCAAACTCCAGTCTCTGTCTTCGCCCCCACTCCCTCCCAAAGTGTGGGCTCTCCCTCCCCCCCCCCCCCCCACTCCGAGGGCGCCCAGCATTCCTGGCTGGGGAGGGGGAAGGGGCTGCACGCGGAGGGAAGAGAGTGCGGACTCACAGCAGGGGATCCGTGTCCAGCCCAACTGGCCCAGAGAGAGGAGGGGCCGCCCGGGTCCCACAGCGCGCTGGGACCCAGGCCTCCAGCCACTGCCGGCTCTGTCCGAGCAGCCCCCGGTGGTCCTGGGCTTCCCCCGCCGCCGCCCCTGCCCCGGCACGCCGCAGGGGAAGGCAGCGCCTGGTCTGGGCCTCTGGGTCCTGGCAGGTTATTCCTGTCCGGTGTCCGAGCGTCCAGGACAGCCGCGCGGGCCGCTGGGTCACCCTCAGCCTGCGCCCCGCGGGTCAGGGCGCGCTCGCGTCCCGGAGCCCCCGGCCCGCCAGGGGGCGCTAGGCCGGGGTTCGAGGGGGGATCCGCAGCCGCCTCCCCGCGGTGGGACTCTGGGCACGTCCCCTCCTCTTCCCGGGCCCGGGTGTCCCCGTCCGGGGATGGGATGAGGGGTAGAGCAAGTGCCCTCCCGGTTCTGGTGGTTCTATAGGACATCCACGCGGCGTGGCCAGCCGGGAGCTGCCCGAGCCCCCGCTTCAGGCCCAGCGCGGAGCCTCCCTCGGGGGCAGGGGCGTAGTGGGCCCGCGTCAAAGCGCACGGTCTTTGGAGAGATAAGCGGTCCTTCCTCCCCGCGCTGGGGATAAGGTCCGAGCCACCCGCTCGTAGCGGGCGAGAGAAGGGGCCGCCCGGGCTGTGACCCGCGAGCGCAGGAGCCGCGGCCCCGCTCCAACAGGTGGTTATCCGGCTTGGGCTCTGGATGTCCCTGAAAACCCCAATGCTGGGGTGGCCGGCCCTCTCAGCCAAGCCGGCCGGGACGCGCCGAGCCTCCCCTGCCCGGATGAGCCCGCGCTGGGCCGGCAGCGGGCACGGCTCGCGGGAACAGAGTGTCCACGACACGCGGAAGGTCGGCGCGGGCCCAGCCTGAAGCCTCCGGCTGCGCAGCTCGCAGAGCCGACCCCGCGAGCGGGTGACGCCGAGCGACCGCTTCAAGGTTACCTGCGACGCGGAGCGAGGTCGGGCCGGCAACCTGGCTTTGACCCCGCCGCGAGTCCTGAGAGATGGGTCTGCTCGGCTGCGGGCGACGCGCCAGGTTACCCACGAGACGGGTTATTTGGAAGTGGGAAGGGCAGGTTTGTGGGGGGGACTCCGGGCACCTCCCACTACCCCTCTGGAGGCCGACCTGAACACCTAGGCACAGTGAGGGTCACGGAGGTGGGAGCGCCGGGAGGTGGGAGGTGTGGGGCTGGTGCGCGAGCTCAGCCAGATGCTCGGGGCGGCTTCAGCTGTGCCTCCGGGCTGGGGACAGGACTCTCTTCCTCCCCAACCCCCAGCCTGGAGCTCAGATCTGTAAACAAACTGTCGGTTCAACCCCGTCCCCCGCCGCTCCTGGGAGCCGGTCTCCGAGAAGGCGTCCGCCCCCACCCCGCAATCTGCTAGGAGCCGCCGTAGTTCCCTGCCTTTTGCCACCCTCTCCGGCCCCGCCACACACACCCTCTGCCGCAAGATCCAAGTCGCCCACCCCCGGGATGGCTCGGGCATGACCTCATCTGCGGGCCGACTGGGAGGGAGGGCGTCGAATCGGGGGAAGAGGGCCGTGAAGCCTCGCGGCGGGCGAGAAACTGCACAGGCACCTCCATCACTCATCTGCGTAAAGCCCGCGCCCCCAGCCCCGCGGCTGCGCCCCGTAAGGGAGGCTCCTCGGAGCGCAGCGGAGCAGAGGTACGCAGCCCGACTCAGTTTGCTTACTGGGAGTGGGTGTCCAACGGGGTCACGCCGTCTCCCTCGGACTGGGGCGCCCCCCTCCCTAGCAGGTCCCGGCTGAGCGCCCGCCCGCTGCCCGCGGCCGCTGCTCACCTTCTGGAGCGCTCGCCGGGCGCGCCCTGCGTGCCTGCTGCCCGGCCGGCCAGGGAGAGGCGAGCGCGGCCCCCGGAGGACCCGAGCGCCCTCCGGCTGGGCAGGCGGGGACAGCGCCCTCTTCGCGAAGCGGCCGGGGAAGGACGCCCGGGATCCGGAGGAGCGGCGGCTGGCTGGGGTCCCGCGGGGACTCTGGCGCGGACTCAGGCTGCTCCGGGCCTGCCTCGCCCGCTCGCTGGAGCTCTCCTCCTCGCCCGGCACGGTCTCCCGCGCGGGCCGCCCAGACTGCTTTATAAGGCGCGGGCAGCCGCTTTGATCCGCCCACGTCAGCGCGCCGAAACCCCACCGGGTGGCTCCGGCCGCGCGCGAGGGGCGGGGGCGGGGGCCCCGCAGATGCCACGGACCCGCGGCGCCAGCGGCAGAGGACTTCGCACCCCGTTGAGTTACGAAGGCGGGACTTACTAACTACAGCTGGCGTCTACAAGCGTGCCCGCTGCGGGCCCTCTGTGCGCCTGCGGCGCGTGGGTCCAGGTAGGGCCGGTTTCTGAACCTTGCAGCAAGCGGGGCAAGGAGCCCCGACCGTCTGGTTTGACAGAGGAGGAAGCCGAGGCTCAGAGGGAAGTCCCACTTAGGCCTCAGTCTGGAGCCAGGGCGGGCATCACTAGGTGTCTGTCTTGCGGCTTGGTTACTGTAGGCGTCGGGGGTCCCGAGAACTGCGTGGGCCTCCCAATGCATCCTTCGCGGGGTCATCTCTCCAGGCCTCCGGTTCCAGTTCTGGAAATGGGATCAACCACCTGAGGTCTCTGCGGAGAAGGGAGGCGGGAGGGCTTCGCGTTGCGAAGCACACCGTAAACCTTAGGCACCAAGAAGACTGGCGGCCCGGCCTCTGGGATGACCGCTGGGGAGGCTGATGTGCACCTTAGTGGAGGACTGGGTTTCAGAAGCTAAAGGGGACTGGAGAGGTACTTCCTCTGGTGTAGACCCGGCCTGGGTGACTTCCCTGGGACCAGTGGGGTGAGTGTGTCCATCCCCTCCCACCTTGGCCTTCCTGGCTGATGATAGACCCCTTTTGGATTTCTAACTGCTGAGTCACATGCTGAGATTTCCAAGGATCCTGTCTCCTCTCCCCTGGCCCCCTTCCCAGGGGCCTCAATCCCAAATGTAATCTAGTTCATTAACAGAAGAGGAAACAGACTTAGTGAGAAGGACCTTGTCTCAGGTCCCAATGCCTGATACTCTTTTCCCCATTCTTTGCACCCATAGGCCCGCCTAACCTGGCTCCAGGTACCTCCACATACAACACACACGTCTTGGCCCACAGAGCCCACTGCAGGCTGGCAGCCATACAAGTACCCTCCACACACAGCCGGCCAGTCTCCCTGGCACACAGGACTGGGACATATCACCTTGCAAATGGTCGCAAACGCGCTCAGGAGATACTTGCCCACACTAGATGTGCACACACACTCAGTAGCACATACTAGTGAAAGGGCCACACTCATCTTCAAGATGAGGCCAGACATGTGACTGCCCCCGACCAGGTCATGCACAAACACCCATGTGCGTCCGTGCACGAAGTGGGAACGCACACACAACTTCTGAGCATGCAACACCAAATACACATACACTCCTGCACACAGTCACAGGAGTGTCCCTGTGAATTCCTGCCAGGACATCCCCATCTCCTCCCCCAGGCCGCTAGGTTCAATAAAAGTGATGGGAAGGTATTGGGGCTTTGGGTGGGGCATGTAGGAAGGTGGGGAGGACCAGGCTGCTCCACCTAAGAGGCTGGGGACAAAGACCTCCAGGGTCAAGAGTGTCCTTAGCTCTCCCACCCCAAGGCACTCTGGCCACCACTGTCAGAGCCATTCCTGGTGGCCTCTGTCTGGTTGGAATGCACCCTCCACTGGGTCTAGCCCTCTGCTTACTTGAGAACCTAAATCACCAGTTGCCTGCAAGCATTTGCACAAGCAGTCCTTCAGCCAGGCCTCTCCTGCTGGATCTCAGCTACAGTAGGAATGGGAAGCAGTCTGAAGTTGCCTAGACTTCGGTTCCAATATTGATTTTGCCCAACTTTATGTTTATCTGTGTGATCCTGAGCAAGTTGCCTAAACTCCCTGAGCCTGTTTCCTCCTCCATAAAATGGCAGTAATACAATCCCATCAGATGCTCTGTACTCTCTCAGATGGGGAGTAGCATCCCCATTTCATAGACGTGGGAGCTGAGGCTCAAAAGGGAGGGGCTGGCATGCGTGGGAGCGGAAGTCTGAACCCAGATCTTTCTGGCTCAGAGCGCACTATGGCTGAAACACAGAGCAGGAGGAGAGTGACTTTCTGTTGTCTCAGCGGGGGGTTAAGGGGAGCCAGGAGAAGATCCTAGGACCACCTGCGGCCCAGGCCTGACCCCTCCGGGGCCCTGCCCAGTTACTCAGCTCTGTCTTGTGCATCAAGACCCAGGCGTCAGCTCAGCCTGGAACCCCTGCCCTAGGCAGGGTGGAGGGCCATGAGGAAGCGACGGCAAAACCTTGGCCTGCCCCTCCTGCACCCCGGCCCCCCATTTGTATAAGGGGGAGGACTTCACCGCCTCAGACATTCTGGGACTCTCCTAGACACTGGTGAGAAGAATTGTTTTTCATCTTTGGAACCAACTGACTTTCCCCCTTCCCTTTGCCTTCTCCTTCCTTCTCTCCAGGGCCTCCTCAATGGTCAAGCCCGTGCTGTGTGTGTGTGTCAAGCCTGTGCTGGCCACCTGGGCTGCAAGCCCCTCACAGGAGGAGGCTCTGATCTGGGCAGAGTAGGCAGGTTTTGGGTGTCTGACGGCCCTGACGTGGGGGGGTTGCTGTCAGCCGGCTCTCGGCCTGGCCTGACTGCCACCAGTCAGGGGCACACCCCTTTCCACTCCCCACCCCCTGCACACAGCCCACCCAGGGGGCACCCAGGCCGAAAGGACATGGGGGTGGGGGAAGCCACAGTTCCTTTCCCCGTGCTGACCCCTCCTGATCCCTCCACGCACCTCAGCTTCCCTCCCTTGGGACCAAGGCCTTGGTGAAAATGGGTAGGGGTGAGTTGGCTGTTTCCAGGAGCCCTGGATGGGGGGACAGGTGACTGGTTATAGTCCTTAGTGCCATTGGTAGTTTGCCGTGTGATGGTAGATAATTGTTTTGCCCTCTCTGAGCCTCAGTCATCATCTGTAAGTGAGGGTGTTGGACTAGCTACCCTTCAAGGGCTCTTTCAGCTCCAGAACCTAGCTCTTGGGTCTCCTTAGCTCTTAGCCATGTCATAGGATGAACCACGCACATGGTGGACACAGTGAGACCTAAGGGTGCTGTTTTTCCACACCAGGGGGCTTTTCAGAAAGGCCTTCCTGGGAAGGCAGGTGACCAGGGGATCTGGGCAGAGGGGCCCAGCCCAGTTGTCCTCTGACCCAGGGGTTGGCATGCCCCATGAGGCCCGATGTTCCAGGCAAGCGGGGAGGGGCATCAACTAGCAGCAGGCATGTCCTCAGAGCACCTGGGTCTGGCTCTCCAATTCTCTTCCTTCGCTGACCCACTGTGTGACCCTGGGCAGGTCACTCAGTCTCTGTGATCCTTGGTTCCATCATCTGCAAAATGAGAAAACTGCTAAACCACTCCCTCCCAAGGTTGCTGGGAGATAGGCTTGCAGGAAAGAAGCCACGTTGGTTGACCAATCCCCACCCCCCCACCCCCGCCCGTTTGCCAGGAGGGTGTGCGGGAGAGACAGGCGTGGCTCCGAAGAGGGGCACTCCAGGGCCCAGTCCCGTCAGTGATGCCAGATCTTGTCACCAGTGAGCAACGGAGCCGGGCTGCAAACCCTGGGCTGTGGCCGCCTGAGCCCCTGCCCGCTGCCCCTGAGGGGTTACGTTCTGTTCCTCCTCAGTTACCCCAGGGGAGGGATTGTCACTTTCCGAGGCTCAGGGAGCAGGCCTTGGGAGGGCCAGGGTCAGTCCAGAGCTTTCTTTCCTGGGTGCACATAACAAAATGCCACTTGTCGTGTCTATGAGGGCGTCACTTCGGAAAGGCCGCTTTCAATTCTCCATTGTTTGATCATAGTAGGGGCTGTGCAGGAGACAATGTTTGTGTTTCTCAGGCCTCTTTCAACGCCAAGAGAGAAACCCAACCCCAACTGGCTTAAACGTGAGAGAAAGCGATTGGCTCCTGCAGCTGGAGGAGAAATTGAGGTGGCTGGTGACCTTGAAGGAGAGCTGAGTTACCAGGGCTTGGGGCTGGTGCTGGGCCCCGGTGCCTCCCCCCGATGTGCTGTCTAAAACTCATTTCGGCTTCTCGCTGCTCTCTTTGAGTGAGTGAGCCTCATTCCTTCCCCCTGGTAGGTAACCATCAACAGCCCTAGTCAGGAATTCAGGCAAATGAGAGCTTCTGTCTCCCTGGGCCTCTGGATCAGTTCCGGGGAAGGCAGCTGATTGGCCTGTGTGAGTCACATGCCCTCCCTTTGATTGACAGATGATATTACCATGGAGAGGGGGCCCTGGGAATGGCCAGGGGGCAGTGCCTGTCACCAGAATGGGAGGAATGGGAAGCAGTGGGCCTCTGGGGCACTTGTGTCTAGGTTGGCAGTTTCTTCTACAGTTGGGCTCTGCTCCTCTGGTGTGAGTACAAGTCAGGGTTTCTGCACCTGGGTGTTACCCTGCACACATGGGGCCGGAGACCCGCCACCCTCAGTGCCCCCATGGCACACAGAGAGAGCACACTTTATCTCATGTCACTCGGTGTGTAGCGCAGGAGACAAGGGAAATAGGCCTCCTGATACTTGGCCCATAAGCCATGCCGTCAGTTGTCACTGGTTCTGAACTGTTTCTGGGAAGGCCACTGAGTAGCTTTTAGTGGCATCAATTCCTCTCATCCCAGGACAGACACCCCACTGTGGAATGTGACTCCATACGGAGGTGCAGTCTATTTCCCCACCTGTGGATCTGGGCTGGCCTCGTGGCTCACTTGGAGCGACGCCTGTGACAGAAATGAGGCTGTGCGTGTTCCGGAGCTCAGGCCTCGGGGCCTTGCAGCTTCCTCCCTGGGCCTCTTGGAGCCCCGCCCGGCGGCACGTCAGAAGCCCAGGCTGGACCACTAACTAGTCAGAGGCCAGCTCAAAGAGAGGCCCAGCAGAACCCAGACCTGCCTGACCCCCCAGTCTGTTGCAGCCATGTGAGCGAGCCCAGTGGGATCAGCAGCACTGCCCGGTCAGCCCACAGAATCAGGAGAATCGTTCCATCATTGTGTTCAGCCATTAAATTTTGACATGGTTTGTTACGCAGCAAGAGATACCTGAAGCAGCCAAGCTTAAATAGTGAAAAAGCTAAAAATATGCATTTGTCAAGGTCGTTTCAGAATCTCAAAGTCGGGCTGCTCCCCCTCTCAAATCCCTGACATTCTGGTCCCTGGAGCCCCTGTAAATGTCTCTGCTGCTCGGGGAGCAGCGTGCGGGCAGTGACGGGCTCTGTCCTGCCCACACTGCATCCCTGGTGCTCCATCTGGGCCAGTGAACAGTGGTTGCTCCACAGTTGCCAAGTGAATGAGTGAATGTCTTCACCCAGCCTCTGCTTGCATAGCCCCCGGGAAGGGAGCTCATTCCTTCCAGGTCAGCCTCTTCTATTGTGAGGTGGGGGGCTGGCCCCATGGCATAGTGGTTAAGTCCATGCACTCTCCCTCGGTGGCTAGGGGTTCGCTGGTTTGGATCCTGGGCGAGGACATACACTGCTCATCAAGCCATGCTGTGGCAGCTTCCCACATAGAAGAACTAGAAGGACTTACAACAAGGATATACAACTATACACTGGGCTTTGGAGAGAAGCAAAAACAGAGGAGCATTGGCAAGAAATTAGCTCAGGGCTAATCTTCCTCACCAAAAAAAAAGGAAGAAACCATTATTAGGTGGCCCTGCCTGGGAGAAGGCCCTCCTCCATCTAGAGCAGAGACTTATGACTCCCCTAGTGGCCTGACTCTCTTCCTGGGGTCTTCTACGTGACAAAGCAGCACAAACGCCCTTAACAGCAAGTGTTTCCATGTATAAGGAACCTCGGCCCCAGTCATAACCTTAAGAGAAATGTTTCCACCAGGCCTAAAACGAGCATGGGCTCTGGGAGCACACAGGTGGGGTTTCAACTCCCCACCCTGCATCCCCCTATGGCCTTAGAAAAGACACCGCCTGTTTCTGAGCCTCAGTCTTCTCATCTGGAAAACAGGAGTGGTGAAATTTACTGCCTAGGGTTGCTGTGGGGCTTAAAGAGATGATATATGTGAAATGCTCTGCACGTCATCAGTCCTTGATAAAGGTTAGTTCCTTTCCTGCCAGGTACATAAACAGTTCCAGATGGAGAGCTCATTTGCACTTAGCATTCACGTCTATATAAATAATGTGCAGGTGGGGGAGCACTTGTCAGGTGGCCGGGAAGGGGGGGGCATTCCCAGCAGCAGGAGCGGCTTAAGCAAAGACAAGAGGGAGAAGTTTGGTTTCAGGGAAGGGTAAGTCGGGGGCTTGGTGCTGCTGGCATCAGGGTGACAGGAGAGCAATGACTGGGGGGAGGACAGGCCCATGCCAGGGAGGGCTCTGAACGCTAGGCCACGGAGTGTGGGCTTTGCGAAGGGGGCCATGGAGGAGGTCTGAAGCGGGAGGGTGAGGTCAGGTGTGGGATTCCAATCTGGGCAGATCTGGGGTGGGTTTGGAGGCGAGGGGAAAGACAGTTCCTGGGAACCTGAGGGAGGGAAATTGGGGTGGGAGCAGGAGCAGCTTAGGCCTATTGTGGAGAAGGAGAGTCTGGCTGCTCAGTGTGGGCACAGCCATCCTGGGAAGCCGGGCCCTTGACCCTCTGGCCTGGGACCTCTCCTCTGCATCTCCAGGGCCAGGCCCTGTTGGGAAGAGCACCTTTTCTGCCTTTTCAGTCTAGGAACAGGCTGTGAGGGAGGTCAGAGGAGAAGACCTGGGTCAGATCTGCAGCTAGAGGGAGGCAGGGTAGATCAGAGCGGGGCTGACCTTACCCATTTATCTGGCGGGGATTCAGAGAAGTCTCTTTTAAGGTTGGCTTGCTCATTTTGTGAACCATCCTGGCCCCCGAGCTGAGCTTTAACAATTTTCCAATCCTCCCACAGTGATGGGCTCCTTTGAGATTTGCACTGCCTGGGGAGTGAGGGAGGCTGGGCAGAGATCATTGGCCTAATTCTAAGGTGAGGAAACCTAGGCCCAGAGAGGGGCAGAGACTTGCCCAAGAGCACACAGCAAATGTATTGCAAAGCTGGCCTGGAACCCAGAGCTCCTGCCTCCTGCTCGCATCGTAGCCTCTTTCCGCAGCACTGAGGGACCAGGCCAGACGTTCTCACTGACCTGCTCTGGGTGAAGAGTGAGGGGAGCCAGAGGGAGGTTGACGGCCATCAGCAGACAACACTTAACCCAAACTGACAATTTAATTGTGAAAATGTGGACGAGGTACAGTTATGTGTAAGGAAATCCAGACGGCCTGAGCCCCTGGGGAACCTCGGCCAGCACCCCAGTTGCCGGGGAAACGGAGAGGGCTGGGGATGATGTCACTAGACTCTGAGGCCAAGGTATGGGGGTTGGGCTACCCAGCCACCTCTTGGGACCAGGTGGGGCTGTGGGCCTGGCCACAGGCTGCCGTGCTCATGGTTAACTCCTTCCCCTACAGATAGGGCAAAAGGGAGCTCCAGAGCAGGGTGGTGACTTGCCCAAAGTCACACAGGGAGTCAGTGACTCAGCTCCCCATGTTCAGGTGACCGTATCTATTCATCTAGCAGGCTGCCAGCGCCTTGAGCAGCAGGCCCGGTCAGAGTCATCTGTGAGCCCCTGTGCCCAGGACAGGGCCTTATAAAGAGCAGAGCACTGGGTCCCTTCACAAGATGGTGGGTGTAGGCCAGTTCAGGAGGTGACACTTGCTGAGTTCAGGGTAGTCTTAGATGAGGAGCCCTGAGCAGTCACCCAGAGCAGCTCTCTCTGGTTCAGAGACACTGAGCTCAGAGAAGGCAAGTCACCAGGCGCAGGTCACCAGCAAGTTGGGGCAGTACTGGGCTGACCTTGAGTCCAGGACTCCCAGGAGTCAAGTCCCCTCTCAGGCCCCACAGATATGACACGTTATACAATCCTTACCCAGCAAGGAGTAGTCCCTCATAACTGCCACCCCCTCAGCCCTGGGTTAGAGATCTGGGCCTTGGGAAGACCCCATTGTCTGGAGCATTTTCCCAGAATCCCCAGCTCCTGACCAGAACATTAACCCACCCAAGGCATTGATAGCTATTGTAATAACTGCCCTCAGCACAGCCGTATGTGCCAGGCTCTGGGCCATCACTCTGCTCCTTATTGCAGACATTCGCAACTCTGTGGGCTGGGAGTACTGTTCTCATGGTGCAGTCCAGAAAACAGAGGCTCTGAGGATGGGTGTCACTTGCCCACTTGCACGTAGCCAGAAAGTGAAAAGCTGGTTTTGAACCCCAGATCACTCTGCATCCAAAACCTATGACTGCCTTCTTCCCTGGCCCGGAGATCATCCCCGGGTGGCCCGAGCCCCTCGGGGAAGGGCGGCTGAGTTTTTGCCTGCCCAGCCCCCTCCCACTTCTGAGGGTGAAGGCACTCCTCCGCTTCCATGGCCCCCCTTTCTGAGGTTCTGGTGGGGCCACTGACAGAGCCTGGGGCCCTGCTAGAAGGCCTGGCCTTTTGGAGAATTCCTTCTTCCTAGCCACATGATATGACCCAAGTGGACCAAAGAGAGCTGCTCCCCTCGGATTGCTTAAATGGATTCTAGGGGAAAGCAGTGAGCTCCCCTTCCGAGTGCAAGCTGTAGGCGTGATCCCTGGAGCCTCTGGCAGCTGTGTTCCCGCAGGATGAGGAAGACAGGAGAAGGAGGAAGAGAAGACACAGGCAGGGGCATGGGGGCGGTCACTGAGTCCCTGAGCATACCCTTGTCCCTCTGGGTTATGTGGGCCAGCAAATCCATGTTCCCCAGCCCCCTGGAATTGGGTCTCTATCTAGTCTCTTGCAATTGGAGCCGTCCTGGCGATTACCTGTGCAATGTCCCAAGTCCTGTGCTGTTGTTACAGGACGTACAAAGTCAATAGAGGTTCTTGCCCTCCAGGAACTAAGAATCTGCACAGAGGAGAGGGGGCAGGTACAGTTCTGGGTGTCATGCCTGCGCTGTCTCAGACTTGCTGTGGGATCCTTCCCTCTCTGGGCTTTCCTTTCCCTGTCTTTAACATGGAGGGCTGGGCTGGATGTTGGGTTCGATGTTCTGCAAAATCCTTTCCAGATCGACACAACTACTTTTTTTTTTAAGAAAGAAAGTTGAGATGTAATTCACATGCCACCCATTTGCCCTTTTGAATTGTACCAGTGAGTGGTTTTTCGTATATTCACAAAGTTGGGCAACCATCACCACTTTCTAACTTCAGAACATTTCCGTCACCCCAAAAGAAATCCCATAGCTCTCACTCCCCTTTCCTCCCACCGCCTCAGCCTCTGGCAACTGCTAATTTCCTTTTTGTCTCTGTGGATTTTCCTATTCTGGACATTTCAAGTTCATTTTCAAGTTCATCCACGTTGTAGCATGTCAGTCATTTCCTCCTATAACTAGATAACACTGATGGATATATACCAAATTTTATTTATCAGTTGATGGACATTTGGGTTGTTTCCACTTTATGGCTATTCTAAGTAACGCTGCTGTGAATATTCATGTACAAGCTTTATATGCTTTCAACTCTCTTGCATATATATACCTAGGCGAAGAATTGCTGGATCATCTGGTAGCTCTGTATGACTTTTGGGGAATTGCCAAACTGTTTTCCGCAGTGGCGGCACCGTTTTACATTTCTACCAGTAACGTGTGAACCTTCCAATTTCTCCACATCCTCGCCAGCACTTGTTCTTTTCCCTGTTTTTCATTTGGGCCATCCTAGCGGGCGTGAAGTAATATTTCCTTGTAGTCGCGACTTGCTTTTCGCCAGTAACTGATGATGCTGAGCATCTTTTCATGTGCTTATTGGCCATTTGTAATCTCCTTTAGAGAAGTGTTTGTTCATATCTGTTGTCCATTTAAAAAATTGGGTTATCTGTTATTTTATTGTTGAATCATAGTTCTTTTTGTATTCTGGAAACTAGGGTACTACATCCTTACCAGATACATTATTTGCAAATATTTTCTCCCATTATGTGGGTTGTCTTTTTATTGTCTTGATAGTGTCCTTGGAAGCACAAAGTTTTACATTTTTATGAAGTCCAATTTCGCTTCTTTTTCCTTTGCTTGCTTGTGCTTTTGGTGTCATATCTAAGAAATCATTGTCTTTTCCAAGGTCGTGAAGATTTACACCTAAGTTTTCTTCTAAGAAGAGTTTTCTCATTTTGGCTCTTACATTTAGGTCTTTGGTCTATTCTGAGTGAATCTTTGTATATAGCATGAGGTAGGGGTCCAACATCATTGTTGCGCATGTGGACATCTAGTGGTCCCAGCATCATTGATTAAAAAGACTGTTCTTTCTCCATTGAATTGTCTTGGCTCTCTTGTCAAAAATCAACTGACCATACGTGTATGGGTTTATTTACACAATTACCTTTTAAGTGACATCCGGGAAGTAAGTTACAGTAGCATCCACATAGTCACAACTATGTGACAGGGAGCGTGGCAGATGGAGGAGAACAAATGAGAAATTTGGAGCCCCACAGAGCTGTCTTTCAATCCCGATGCCCTGTAACCCCAGGCAAGCTATTTTATTTTGTCTTTTAAGAAATAGCACAATGTATTGCACTGAACGCATTCTCGTCGTAAAAAATACCAACATCTGGATGTCCCTGAGCTTCAGTCTCCTCCTCTGTCGTGTCTTAGCCCCAGAGCTGGTGTCAGGCACAAAAGAAGAGGGAGAGAGAAGGGAGCTCCAGGCGGGGTCAGGGGCGTGAGCAATGCCTCGGTGTCCGAGAAGTGCTGGGTGGGATGTGGGGGGACAGTGAGAAGTCTGTGTTGAAAGGCTGCCTCTCTTGTCCTTTGATTGGTGAAAAAACAAAGGACTCTGGGGCCTGCGTTACAGCACAGCTCAGAGGATGCCTCCCCCGTCCCCCTCAGGAGCCCCATGGCAGAGAGGCCATGACATCTGGCCACGCCTCCCGGCCACAGGGCTGGCACAAGCAGGCTGCACATGTCGTCGGAGCTGTTGGCTCCCCTTGCCCTGGGCTGTGCAGAGACAGCAAGGTGGGTTGGGGTCCAGCGGGAGGGCTTTTGTTTCTTGCTTTACAGTTAAGTGAGCAAAACACTCAGGTGGGGAGAAGAAAGTGTAACAGGAAGGTGGGGAGAAGAAAGTGTGACAGGAAGGTCAGAGGAAACTTCCATTTGTTAACCACCTGCTGTGTCCCAGGAGGCACTTGGTGAACTTCATCTCAGCTCACAACCACCCAGAGAAACATCCCTATTTCAGAGAACCCAAAACTGGCTCAGAGAGGAGGATGCATTTGCCCAAGATGACACAGCTTGCAGGTGACAGAGCTGGGATTTGAACCCGGTTCCATCTGTCCTGAAGCACATGCTTTCCTCATAATGCCAAGCTACCCGAGAGAAACGAGAGAAAAAGAGGAGGGCAAGAGAGAGGGAGCCCAGCTGACGGAGAGAGTCACACAGAGAGGATAAATAAAGAGAGGCAAAATAAAGAACAAGAGTGGAAAGAGCATAAGGCTGCGGCCGGGGCCTGGAGCGGGTCCTCAGGGAGTAGCTGAGGGCGGGGATGGCCGGAAACCGGCTCACCGAACCGGGAGCCAAGAACCATGCTTGGCCTGAGACCTGGTGGAAAGCTCTCACCTCAAGACCTTGAAGAGGAGGAAGCTGGCATGGGGGAGCAGGGTCTGCCTGGGAGGAGGGCAGTGGGGCTGAGCGGCCAGGGGCTGCCAAGCAGGGCTTTTCGCACATCTTCCAGCTCAAATAACCACTGTGGCCACTCAGGCTGGCAGGCTCTTGCTCCTGGACGTGCAGAGCGGCAGGCCTGGAGGCTGGGAAGGAGGGAGCGATGACCAAGACTTCCTGGAACACCGCTTGTTCTTACGACAAACCCGCTAATGTGGCCTGTAAGTAGGGTGAGTGTATAGTTTATTGTCCAAACTGGGACGCTCAGGAGTGAGCAGGGACCGCAGGCATAAAAGCATGTGTATGCCCCCAGCCTCTAAGGCCCTGCACGGCCGGGGGTGGCCTGTGTCTGCTGCAGCTGCACCTCAGCTCTCTGGCCTTCCTCCACAGACGCTCAGGGCCTCGGCACTGCCTGGAACCTCTGCCCGCCCCACACCATCACCAGCATCTCTCCACGCCCCTTCATTGTTCCTGCTCGTCCTCAGAACTCAGCTCAAGGCACGCCAGTGCCCTTGGTAAGCTACTCAATACATCGTGTGCTTTTCATGCACGGCACCCATCACAAAAACAATAATGAAAGAAAGTCTCGATTGTGTATTTGATTGTTTTGAAGTCTGTCTCCCTTGCCAAGGGCAGGGCTGGGTCTGACTTGCCCACTGTTGTATCCTGACCACCCAGCCGATGGCCCCGGTGCATAAATGAATAAATCAACTCCCAGGTGCCCCTGTACGGCCACACAGCGGTGGGCCACTCTTGTATTTCTTGGTTCTTCCCTATACAAGGAAAGAAAAGGAAGGAGCTAGTCCTAAAGAAAATAACCTCCTGGGCACAATGTGCTCTTCTGATTTCTTCCACAGGCTTGGAGCTCCTGTAGGGAGAGACCTCTCCCCTTTCAGAGACCGCTCCCCTCTCTCCTCTCTTCCCCAGCCTCCAGACCAGCTTCGGGCCTGAAGGAGGGGCTCAGGTTGGACTCACTGATGAGTGATGGCAATGTGAACGTCACTGTGGTGGATCACGGAGAGTCTGAACTGGAAGGAACCCTAGAGATCATGAGATAGCATGTAAGTGCTGAGTCCAGGCACTGGGGTATTGTAGGCGCAAAAAATAACAGTGTTCCTTCTTTTAGAGGTCATCTTGTCCACTCAGCCACCTTTTTTTTCTAGTTTTTATTTAAGTGTACCATTCAGTGCATTTTAGTATATTCACAAAGTCGTGCAACCATCACTACTACCTAATTCCAGAACATTTTCATCACCCCAGAAAGAAAGTGCATACCCAATAGCAGTCATGCCTCCTCTTCCCCTCCCTTCAGCCCCTGGCAATCACCAGCCATCTTATTTTAAAGACAGGGAAACTGAGGCCCTGAGAGGGCAGTGCTGTGTCTAATGTCACACTGTCAGCCAGTGGCAGAGCCAGTACAAGAGCCCAGGCCTCCTGACACGCAGGCTGCTTGCTCAGGGAGCAAGTCCGAGCTCTCTCCGGCATCCTCAGACATTCTCTGGTGCCTAACGTGGAAGAACTGTTTAGCAAAGGCCTGTTAAGTCAGTCCCCCAGGTAAGATGAGACTGTGCCACCTGTAACTGTGCCCTGAACGCTTCAGAGCCTGCCCCAGCCTGGAATGGAGCGGAGGGCTTCTGAGGCACAGGAGACACACTAGAAATTATTTCCAACTTGCACCCTGCTTCCTCCAACGGCCAGTGTCCTTTCTGGCTGGGGCTGCCCGTCCCCTGTGACCACATGGCCTCCTCTCACCTCCTTCAGCACTCCCAACGGCCCCCTTCTCAGGGAGGCCTGCCCTGCCCTCCCTATTTGAAAGTGCCAACAGGCCCCGTCCCGCCCTGGCGCTCTCTGTCCTCCCTGCAGGCGGACTTCTCCTCCACAGCACTTACCATCACCCATCCACATGCTGTATGCTTGCTTCTTTACCTGGTTACTGTCTGTCTGCTCCAAGTAGAATGTCTGCCCCCTGAGGGCGGGGATTTCTGTCTCCTTAGCTCACTCCTAGAACAGGGCCTGTTACACAGAAGGTGTTTCATAAACATTGGTTGAATGAATGCGTGACTAAATGGATGGTTAGTTGTTATTGCATTTTGTTCTTATCAGCAGTAGGCCCGGGAGGGGTTATTCTGCCTGTTTCATAGACGTGTCCTAAGCCACTCAGGCTGCTATAACAAAGTCCCACAGGCTGGTGGCTTGAACAACAGACATTTATTTCTGACAGTTCTGGAGGCTGGAGGTCCAAGAGCAAGGTGCTGGCAGATTGGTTCTCGGTGGCAGCCCTCTTCCCGGCTTGTAGAGGGCCGCCATCTTGCTGTGTGCTCACACGACCTCTTTGTGCCCTGGCAGAGAGAGACACGGAGAGAGAGAGAGCTCTAGTCTCTCTTCCTCTTCTTGGAAAGACACTAATCCCATCATGGGGGCCCCACCCTCATGACCTCATCTAAAACTATGACCTCCCAAAGGCGCCATCCAAATACCATCACACTAGCGGGTAGGGCATCAACATATGAATTTTGGGGGGACACAAACATCCAGTCCACAACAGACGGCAAGCTGAGGTCCAGAGAGGTCATCTGGGAACCAGGGGCAGGTCATTATTGTCCCCCGCCCCTTGGTCTTGTCAGGGGAGCCTGCAGTGGAGTCAAGGTGGGCATGAGGAAGCAAGGGCCAGCCTTCCCGGGTTTGCCATTGTTTTTAGGACCCCAGAAAGCAGAGTCAGCTGCGAACCCAGCCTCTACTCCTTCCTGCAATAATTTAGCAGCTTTCACATTCCATGCCTTAGCCAAAATGGAAAAAGAAAGAAAGGAAAAAAGGCAGTGCTATTTTTTAAAATGGCCTTAGTTCTGTGAGCTCCAACATGGAAAGTGCTGTCCATGATGTCATGGGCCCTGAGGCCCCCTGGGCAAAGTAACTGACACTTCATCCAGCGGGCTGGGCCCAGGGTCCGCACACTCCTCCTGCCAGAGCTCTGTTAGTCTGCAGGCAGGCAGGGGCTGCATCTGCAAGCCCGGGCCAGACCCCGAGCCAGGACGGAGCTGGGCGCTGGGCAGGCAGGGGTCACTCGCAGTTAATAGGCCAGTAGAACACCTCGCTCTGCATCGTCCAGACGTCTTGGAGGTCCACCTCTCATGTGACCTATGGCAGCCCTGAGACACACACACAGAGGGTGAGCACTCTCTGAACTCTGTCTTTCCATGGGGGAGCAGAGCCCAGAGGGGTGTGGTGCCCTGCCCAGGGTCACACAGCTAGGGAGTGATGACCTTGGGGAGCTTGAACCCTGCCCTCTGATTCTAAATTGTATGTTCTACTTACGAGGAGAGGGCACGGCCCTGGCCCAAGAGAAGCCGAAAGACTGAGATAGGCTGCGGGGAAACCACTTGGTCAAGTCCAAGTCTTCATTCTACAGTGGAAGAAACTGAGAGGGCAGGGATTGGCCCAAGGTCACACAGAGTCGATCCACAAACTAGGCAGGGCTGGGTGCAGGCTCCCGAGTCCTGGCGGGGAGTATTTCCTACTGTATCCTGCACTTAAGCAGTTCCGTTTGGGCGGAAGCTCTGCTGTTCGGGAAGAGACGCCAGGCCTTTCCAGAATCCGGTCTAAGGCTGTCTTCCAGGACCTGCTGTCAAGGCTTGTTCCTCAGGGACCAGCTGTTGGCAAAAGGAGGCGAGGTATTGATTATGGCTGGGGCTGGGGGAGTGGAGAGAAGGGACGGGGAAGGGCAGTGGAAGTTTCTCTGAGAAACAAACCAAAGGTATCTTTATTTTTGCTTTTTCTTATCTGTATGTTCTAATTTTTCTGCAGTGATATAATTCATTTTTCATATTTGAAAGTGATAAACCATTTAATTGGGAACGCGCTGGGAATCCAGGTTGTCTCAGTCCTGACTGGCTGTGTGAGCTTGGGTAGGTCCCCACCTCTCTCTGGGCCTTTGTTAGAAATGCCAGTAAGGAGGCTGCCCAGTGAGAAGTAAGAGACTCAAAATGCTCCCTGGCTCCGGACACAGCTCTCCAGCCTGGTCATCAGAGATGTTAACCCAGCCAAAGAAAGAACGCAGTAACCAAGGAGTGAGGTGTCCAGAGCAGAGCCAAGGTCCAGAGAAGCCCACTTTGGCTGTGTGCACATCCAACACTGTCCAGAAGGGAAGAACTGTCTGAGGGACGTGCCCATCCCAGTCCCCAGAGGGCTTCTCTGCGGAGTAGAGACGGTCCATCAGGTTTCACCAAGGTCTGCGTGAACAGCCCTCTGCACAAGCCCTCCTCGCCCCTTTGCTCAGACTCCAGGCCCACCAGGCCCCAGCTTCCCAGAGACCCAGCTCCCAGGAGGGAAGGAGACGGGGGAGGGGACAAGAGCACTCCTGTCAGCAGAAAGGGAGACTGCCCGGGGTTGCTTACAATAGTGCTGGGAGGAGGCATTGACCTTGAGCGACATGGTTAGGGCCAGCCTGTCTGACCTTCCTAGGCATCTTGAGAAAGGTCAACATCAGGACCAACCAGATAAGGGCCAGACTCCAGGCTGGTCCCTCACCCAGGTCCTGCCACCCAGTGAAAGGTCAAATGATTTGAATATGTGTATAGTGTTTAGAACAGTGCCTGGAATAAAACAAGGAGCCAGTGAAAGTTAGCTGTGGCCTAGCTGGACAGCAGGGCGGAGTGCTGGGTCCAGAAAGGGAGGAGGGTCTTGAACTTGGCCATCGGTCCAGTGGGAGCCCCTGCATCCAGGAGGCTCAGCTCACGCCGTCTCTGCCACCTACGGACACCGAGGGGGCATCTCCCTGACTGTTCTGAAATGCGACATCACTTTCTGGAGATGGGCTCCCCTCTGATCTCCAGGCCTGAGGCAGGCATCATGGCTCTCCATCCCTGAATTGTCTTCCACCCACCACCCCTCACTCACCAGCTCTGGGCTAACCCTCAGAGGCTGGGAATTCTAGGCCAGGCTGAGACCCCACAGTGTCAGGGCTGGAAGGTCCTCAGCGTCTGCCGTGTTTGCCCCTCCTCCAAGGCACACATGGGGAAACAGAGGCCCAAAGAGGGAAAGGGGTCCTCTCCCACCCCCCATCTCCAGTTTGCAAAGCTGGGAGCCGGTGGATGGGCTGGAGCTGGGCCCAGGCTCGGGCGTTCTCTCAGCCTCCTCTGCTCTCCAGGGGTCCCCAGAGGCCACTCCAGAGACTGTGTTCCCCCGTCTGTGGCCACACCTCACCTGGTCTTCGTTGGCTCCATCCTCTGCGGCTGTGTCTGGGATAACTCTCGCCAAGCAGGGTCAGCCCCCCGGGAGCAGGCCGCTAACGAGCTTCAGATGTCCAGGCCAGACTGCCTCGCAGCAGGCGGGTGTGCAGAGGCTTGGCTGATGGCGGCCCCCCGGGCGGCGGTGGTGGCTCAGAGGACACCTCCTCTTCCCTTCGTAGCTTACTTACCTCCCAACTTGGATGGAGCAGGTGCCAGAGTTCCCCCAGAAGCCCCAGCCCAGGCAGCTATTGCAAGGAGATCTGGAAAAGGGCAGGGAGGCTGGAGGATAAATGCATTGTGATCATTTGGGAACTTATTTCTTCTTCTTTCAACTGTTTTCTGGGCCCAGAGCTGGTCTTTCCATGGAGGTAGTAGCAGGGAGGGGGAGGAGAGAGGGACAAGCTGCGTGCTGATGGCCAGCTCAGTACATGTTCTGGGCTGGGCACAAATGTCATCTTCTCCAACCCTCGCAGCAACCTGCAAGGTTAGGACTGTCATCATTCACTTTACAGAGAAGAAAAAGGTGGCTCAGAGAGGTGAGGCAACTTGTCCAAGGTCACACAGCCCCTGAGTAGCAGAATTAGGGTTCCAGCCCACCTCTGTCGGAGCCCAAGCTCTTCCCTACAGCAAACTGGGATGTTTCCAGAAGACCGAGATGCTAGATTGTGGTCTCGAAGCTGCATGAATGGTGAGGGCCTGTGGCCTGCACTGGGCTTTCAGACACTGAGGCTGCCCTTGCAGCTGACTCACTCCTCCATCTTGACAAGGTGGACGATTTCTCATTTACAAAATGGGGATCATCATCTCAATTTCAGGTGAGGTAATAGTAATTGCCATCATCACATCTTCAGCCACGCCTGGAACACATTCTGGGAGCCAGACCCTCTGCTGGGGGCTTTCCGCTGGTTAGCTGTTAAGAGCTTGGATCTCTGCCACTTACTAGCTGTGTGACCCTGGGCGAGTTATTCTACCTCTCTGTGCCTTCATGTCCTCATTTGTGAAATGTGGACAATATTAGTTCCTATCTCCCGGAGTTGTGAAATTAAATTAGTTGATATCTGTAAAGGGCCTAGAAGGAGGCAGGGCACACACCCAGCACGCGTGTTAGCTGATACTGGCCTCAACCTTGTGGGATGGGCGTTGTAATTTTCCCTGAAGCACAGCTGTGGAAACTGAGGTAACACAGTACAGTGACCCTCAACTTCAGTGCATATCAGAATCCCCTGGAGAAGTCATTAAAATATGGAGGGCTGGGTCTACTCCCAGAGTTTCTGGTCCAGTAAGTCTGGGTTGGGGCCTGAGAATTTGCATTTCTAGCATGTTCCCAGGTGAGGCTGATGCTGCTGATCCTGCGAACACACTTTGAGAACCAGTGTCCTGGTAGACTTGAGTGTGGGCCCTGCTATGTCGGGGCCAGCTAGGACCAGCAATAGCAGAAGCGCAATAAATAATTCAGCACGTGAGTGTGTGAGTGAGCACAGAGAGCAGACAGGGTGTCGGACCAGGAGTCCTGGGATCCTAGTCCTGAATTTGCTCCCAACTCCCTGTGCGACTTGACCAAATCATTTTTCCCTTGCAGCCTTGGTTTCCTCCTCCGTAAAACAGGGGTGACAATGACCCTTCCTCACAGGGCTCTGTGAGGATGACCAGGGCCTGGCTCCCATCTCACACCTCCAGCAAGAATGGCGAGGGTGGTCTTGGCGGAAGGTGCCAGGCGCGGGGTGCTCATACGATCCTTGGCTGCCCGCCTCCTCCTCTCCCAGCACCGAGAGCTGTGGCTCATCCCCTTCACTTCTTTCTGGGACCTAAGTTGGGAGGATGGAGGCCACACTGTCCCCTACGCCCCATGACACTCGGCAGAGGGCAGCGTGCTTGCTGTGGCCACAGGCTGCATAAAGGGGCCTGTGTTCCCGCCGCTCACCTCCCACTGTGCGCGCAGTGGTTTTCTATTTCAGTTGCTGCAAAAATATCACCTTTGATCTCAGCTTGTGGCTCTTAAAAAAAGAAGAAACCACCAACAGCCTGGGTTTTCATTCTCCCTGGCCCCTCCTCGCTCTCACCTCCGGCTCCCTGCTCTCCTCCCTGCCTTCCCATTCTCTCCCCACTCATCCTCTTCTCCCTGGAGCACCCGCGCGCTAGCTGCACAGAGCGCCTTAG